>NW_020525749.1:0-61430 GCF_003368295.1 Carassius auratus
TTTATTATTGATTATATAGAAAATGTGTAGACATTTAATATAATATTAGCATTTTACCCTAAATGCTTTTAATTTAATTTAATTTAATTTATAAAATATTAGCATTTTACCCCTAATGCTTTTTTACTTTAATTTAATTTTAATTTAAGTTATGCAGTATATATATATTGTCACGCACATATAAGATGTTTTATTCTATGCATTACTTCGACTGAAGATGTGCGTGGCTTCGTGAGTATCATGGTGTCTGTTTTGGCAGGAATTGGTCACAGCAGCTTTGCCTTTATATCTTCTGCGTGTAAACATGAAAACACGAGGTGAGATTAAACGGCAGATGTGTGACGCGGTCATAGAATGCGAGTGCGTAGGACTGAACTGAATGCGAGCGTGTGTTGAGATGTCTTCTGAAGTCTGGCACAATAGTGTAAGGGGATCAGTGTGAACGCTGCTTGTTTCGGCCGTCGCCCCACAGGTTTTCATGAGCGAAACGCTCCTCCGGCTCTCCTCTATTTTCTGGAGACGATGGGATTGTTCTCGCTCCCTGTCCTCGGGGCAGCTTGCTCTCTTCTTCTGCTGCTGTTGTTTCTTCTGGAGGCTTGGGTCAGCAGCCGTGTCTCAGGAGAGTCTCTGCGTATCTCTGCGCATCGCTGAATGATGACAGAAAGCAGCTTTTTATTATTGCGTGGATTACATGCTAAGAATCTTTATCCTCTTTTGATTTTCCCCGGTTCCTCTTAAAGAACAGCAGGATGGTTTTAACAGCCCTGAATCCTCCTTTTATGATCTTTTCTGTCACTTTAGGATATTTTATTCCAAAGTTGATTTTTATTAGCTTCTCTTGAAATCATAACAGCATTTTGTCTTTATAGAATTTATGACTTTTTAGGTGATTCTCAACTTCAGATCATATTCACCTCAGAAAGAAAAGAAAAATGAGGCCTAGTTTTAGAACACCAGTATTTTATTATTATTATTTTTATATATATATTTTTATATATTGTGTATATATGTATATATTATATATTTTTTTTTCTGTATTTTTAATAAATGTCAATTACATTTTTTTACATAAAATAATTATTTATAAAAAAATTATATTTTACCTCAAATTATTTTTTTTACTGTAATGCAAAATTGTGCTTTTTTATAATACATTTTAAATCACATTTACCCTAAATTTTCATTTCTCTAACCCTGTATTTTTTTAAAGCATAATTTTAATAAAATGTGTGTGACCTTGTTCACACCAACTGACCAATGAATACTTTAAAAAAATAAAACTTTATATGTATAAAAAATTCACATTACCCCAAATTCTCATTACTTTATAATGTAAAAAAAAATTATTTATGTAAGTATTATCTCAATGAAAAATGTGTGCATAGTACTTTTTTAATAAAAAAAATTTAATGCAAAAATATAGATTTTTTTTCTTTATTTTTTAAATATCTTATTATTTGAAAAAAATTTTTTTAAAATAAATGGAAAATTTGTGTGACGTTATGTTCATACCAATTTTCCAATGAGTACTTTTTACCATAGTACTGTACATAATAGGAAAAAATTTATTTTATTTTTATTTTTTATGTTTGTTTTGAGTTTTTTTTTTTTTTTTTTCTCTCTCGTCCTCTGATTCTCGGCCTGTACATGTTCCTGAAAGTGAATGTCTGTCTTTGCTCTGATCCTCAGCAGGTGTAAATCTGGCAGCTTTATGAAAGAGGGAGTAAATCAGGGATCTTTAGAGATGCTGTTAAATCTGCTGGACACACGAGTCTGATCAATACATCCAGCGCTCGGCCTTAACTTCACACATACATCACACTCAGACGGAGATGTATTTCTCTCTCTCTCTCTCTCTCTCTCTCCCTCCCTCCCCCTCTCTCCCTCCCTCTCTCTCTCTGTCTCTCTCTCTCTCTCTCTCTCTGTGTGTGTTGTGGATGCAGGTTGTGTTGTCCGTGCACTGATTACTTGTTTCTAACGAGCTGCGCTCACATAGCGCTCCAGCAGCTTCCGGTTGCCATGGCTTCAGCTTCCTCCTCGTTAATTAAAGGATGAGTTTGTAAGGTCTCTGATCCTGGAGGCCAAGAATGCAGCAGCTGGAACCAGAGGAAGATTTCGTGCATTTGAGAAAAACAACACGTCTGGAAACAAAGCCGCTTACTCTAATACTAACTACAAACAGCAGTCATTATTACTGGTGTGACACTGAAGAATAGGGTACGTTTATATGCATATAAAGCACCAAAACATGTTTAATTCAATATTTATTCATTTTAATTAAAGCTGGAAAAACACTGTTTTAGAATTGTGAAAGGTTATGAATAATAATCACTAAAACCTATTTATTTATTTATTTTTATGTTTTTATTTAGTTTGTTAGTTAATTTTTTTATGTCAATTAAAGCTACAAAACACATTTTTTTATATATTACACTAAAAATATCTAAAACCATGTGAAGTAAATTGTACAGAGTTTATTTATTTGGTTATTTGGTGATTTCTTTGATCAAATTTGTGCTAGAATTTAGAAAAGTTAGAACTACTACTTTTATTTGTTTGTTTGTTTATTTATTCTTTATTTAAATTAAATATCCTTGAGAGGTGAAAAACTATTTTATTTATAATTTTTTTTTATATTACTATTTTATTATTAAAATATATGTAGTAAAATATATTAATATAACATGTTCATGTTAGAGGAAATATTACATCGTATCATTGTAAAAAGCCATATACACTTGTGATTATGAATAGAACAGTGCTGAATAGACACATTCTGCTGGTGATGTCAGACTTTGGGACTCTATGTGAATATTCATAAGCATAATATTCATATTCATAATATGTGTTAATGAGAGACACATACATACACCGAGTGCTAGGAATAAATCTGCAGAAAGTGTTTGAGTCACATTCACAGCTTGTTTCTGAAAAATAAAGCCTAGTTCTGAAGATGATGAAGATGATGATGATGATTGTACGGCTGTGTGTGTGTGTGTGTGTGTGTGTGTGTCTGCGGTTCAGCTGAAGGTCTGGAGATCACAGCGGTCAGTGTCATATCAGTAAAGTAATGGCTGGCCTTTAAGTCGGCAGTAAATCTTCAGAAAAGCCTTGTTCTGCTCTTTAGCAGCTGAGTTATTCTCTGCTGACGCTCCAGATCTGCTCTTTGTTCTGGCTCCTCATTAAACATCCCATCACTCGACTCTCGCTCCGTTATTAATATTTGATGCGTCTGATCCCAACAGTGTCTGTAGTTGTGTAGTAACACCTTAAACTTAGAAACATTACTTCAACACGGGAGAAAAACGACATTTGTTATTTTGTATTAATTTATTTATAATTAATATTTTATTGTTAACATGCATATAAACTGTATATATTTTAATTTAATTAATTTATTTATTTTAGATATTTATTTTCTATTATTTGATATATATATATATATATATATATATATATATATATATATATATATATTAGAATCTTTTTTTTTTTCAGATAATTTTATTAAAAGAGAATATCTTCCCCCAGAAACAGGTTTATTCTGGTTTCTTCTCAGTGTAGGAGTTTGACCTTCTTCTTCTTTCGCCGGATTTACAGCTGAACATCATGTAGGCGATTAGCGAATGACTAAATGATTCCAGAACTAAAGTTATTGATTCTATTAACCTTTGTGAAATAATTCATCCGTGTCTGATTAACCTAAAGCCCTCTTAATTCAATTATCAGTGAGTCCGGGGTAATGTTCGGCTAATTGCACCAATCACAGGTTTTAATTGCGGGGTCGCTCAGAAGAGATCGAGCTGCTGCTCTGATGAACAGAACACGGAGAAATGAGCTTCTGATCAAAGACTGAACTAATACAGACAGAGAGATGGAGGGATGCTGGACAGAAGATGGGGGGATGATTAGATGGTGTACGGATAGATAGATGATGGATAGATTGAATTGATAGAGGGATGTTCGATGGAGGGTGGATGGATGATGGATGGATGGGCAGATTTAGAGATGAATAAAAGATGAATAGATGGAGGGATGCTAGATAAAACATGGATGATGGATAGAAGGATAATGGAAAATATATAGATGGATGAAGAGAGATGGTGAATGAATAGATGGATAATGGATGGATAGAATGGATAGAAGATGGGTAGATAAATGGAGGGATGAAAGATGGATGGATATATGATGGATGGATAGAAGATGAAAAGATAAATGGATGATGGATAGAAGGTAGATGGAAAAGTGGATGGATGGATGATAGATGAAAAGACTGATAGATGGTGGATGGATGTATAGATGAATGGATGGATGGATGGAAGATTGATAGATAGATGGGGATGCTAGATAGGTAGATGGATGTATGAATACATGGAGGGATGCTAGATGGATGGATGGATAGAAAATGGATGGATGAAGGGATGCTGGGATGTTGGATGGATGGGTAGAAGATGGATCGATGGAGGAATGTTATATGGATAGAAGATAGATGGATGGATGAATAGAAGATGGATGGATGGATGGATAGAATATGGATAGATGGATGGATGAATAGAAGATGAATAGATGGATGGATGGATAGAATATGGATAGATGGATGGATGAATAGAAGATGGATGGATGGATGGATGGACGGATAGAAGATGGATCGATGGAGGGATGGATGGACGGATAGAAGATGGATCGATGGAGGGATGTTAGATGGATAGATGGATGGATGGATGAATAGAAGATGGATAGATGGATGGATGGATAGAATATGGATAGATGGATGGATGGATAGATGAATAGAAGATGGATAGATGGATGGATGGATAGAATATGGATAGATGGATGGATGGATGAATAGAAGATGGATAGATATATGGGTGGATGGATGAATAGAAGATGGATGGATGGATGGATGGATGGAAGGATGCTAGATGGATAAAAGATGGATAGATGGATGATGGATAGAAGATGGATAGATATATGGGTGGATGGATGAATAAAAGATGGATCGATGGATGGATGGGTGGATAGAAGATGGATAGATGGATGGATTGAGGGATGCTGGGATGATAGATGGATGGATGGATGGATGGAGTGAATGATAGTTGGGTGACTGGTCTGACTGTAGTGAACAGGAAGTGTGTGTAGTGTTCATCATCTGATTCACAGGAAGTGCAGCTGTAATATACTGCTCATAGTTTCAGCTTCATCATATCCTCACTCAGACTCCGTCTCTCTTCATCCGCAGGAGAAGTGCAGAGGAAAGCTCTGTGATTTCACTGCTGTGTGGCTCTTGTTCTCTGGGCTCGAGCAGAAATGCAGCGCTGCGTGTCAGAGTTCAGTGTTTTTAATATCTGAGAATATCTGTGTTTTATTTGATGCTGTTGAGATCCTCTATAGATGGATCAGTCCGTCAGCTCTGTAAACGAGCCTCGGGCCGCCGGCTCTAGCCAGGTAATTAGATGTGTTCAGAGGAAGAAACTCTGCTCCGGTGTCTGGAGTAGAGTTTGGATGGAGGAAGACTGCAATCAAGGAAAACACGGTGTCGTGCTGAACATACAGTAAACATGTGTGAGTCCGTTATAATAATGCGTGCAAGTATACTATTTTGGAAAGACATTCTAAATTCTTGAAAAAAGCTTGCAGAAAATACAGATTTTTGGGAACCAGGCTTTAATCAATTGGTTTACTTTGCTGGATATAGTAAAAGATGACAAAATAAACAATAGAAACAAGATAACTGGTCCATGCTTCATTACATAAATTGTGCAATTAATCGTGATTAATCGCAAAAAAGGTGTGATTAATCAGATAAAAAATTGCAATCAGTTGACATCCCTGTGTGTGTGTGTGTGTGTGTGTGTGTGTGCAGTGTGTATCAGGTGGTGGTAGAAGAGGAGCGTCCGCGTCGTTCCCGGAGAGCCGCTGAGATCCTGCGCTGTTACCCGATTCCCATCCACTTCCAGAACGCGTCCGTGCTGAACTCACAGTACTATTTCACCGCAGAGTTCCCAGCCGCTCGCATCCAGACGCCGCTGCCCTTCACCGTCGGAGACAACCGAACCTACGACGGCTTCTGGAACCTTCCTCTGCTGCCGCACAAGAGCTACAGCGTCTACTATCAGGCCGTCAGCACGGCCAACGGGGTGAGCACACACTCCACACACTCCACACACTCCACACACCCCACACACTCCACACACCCCACACACTCCACACACTCCACACACTCCACACACTCCACACACCCCACACACTCCACACACTCCACACACCCCACACACTCCACACACTCCACACACTCCACACACCCCACACACCCCACACACTCCACACACCCCACACACTCCACACACTCCACACACCCCACACACTCCACACACCCCACACTCCACACACCCCACACACCCACACACCCCTCACACTCCACACACCCCACACACTCCACACACCCCACACCACCCCACACACCCCACACCCCACACACCCCACACACCCCACACACTCCACACACCCCACACCCCACACACCCCACACACTCCACACACCCCACACCCCACACACCCCACACCCACACCCACACTCCCACACACCCCACACTCCACACACTCCACACACCCCACACACTCCTCACACTCCACACACCCCACACACTCCTCACACTCCACACACCCCACACACTCCACACACTCCACACACCCCACACACCCCACACTCCACACACCCCACACACCCCACACCCACACACTCCACACACTCCACACACTCCACACACCCCACACACTCCACACACTCCACACACTCCACACACCCCACACACTCCACACACTCCACACACCCCACACACTCCACACACTCCACACACCCCACACTCCACACACCCCACACACCCCACACACCCCTCACACTCCACACACCCCACACACTCCACACACTCCACACACTCCACACACCCCACACACCCCACACCCACACACCCCACACACTCCACACACTCAACACACCCCACACCCCACACACCCCACACACTCCACACACCCCACACCCCACACACCCCACACACTCCACACACCCCACACTCCACACACCCACACACTCCACACACCCCACACACCCCACACACCCCACACACTCCTCACACTCCACACACCCCACACACTCCTCACACTCCACACACCCCACACACTCCACACACTCCACACACCCCACACACCCCACACTCCACACACCCCACACACCCCACACCCCACACACTCCACACACTCCACACACCCCACACACCCCACACACTCCACACACTCCACACACCCCACACACCCCACACCCCACACACCCCACACACCCCACACACCCCACACCCCACACACCCCACACACCCCACACACCCCACACACTCCACACACCCCACACACTCCACACCCCACACACCCCACACACGCCACACACCCCACACACCCCACACACCCCACACCCCACACACCCCACACCCCACACACCCCACACATCCCACACACCCCACACACGCCACACACGCCACACACCCCACACACCCCACACACTCCACACACACTCCACACACCCCACACACCCCACACCCCACACACCCCACACACCCCACACACTCCACACACCCCACACACTCCACACACTCCACACACTCCACACACCCCACACACTCCACACACTCCACACACCCCGCACACACAGACTCAGACTCAGAGATGACAGACGTCCCTCAGTACAGCAGCAGTGGAGGAACACACACACACTCTCTCTACTTTAGTGAACAAGAGGAACTATTACCCTGAACTCATCACACGTGTATTTCAGTAGCTGTGATCGTCTCTGAAGGAGAAAACAGTCGTTATATGAGAGAAACTCAAGCAGTTAATTAGCAGCCATTAGGCCGAGAATAATTTAAACGCTGCCCTTTACAACGAAACAGACTCCATTTTTTATTATTATTTATTGCTACGCACTCTTTAAATTGAACTTTATCTCACTCTGATGCACTTAAGAGTCTTGCAATTATAATAACAACAAATTTATATATTTATATAATTTATTATGTACATAAATAAGGAATATACATACATACATACACGTGTGTGTGTGTGTGTGTGTGTGTGTGTGTGTGTGTGTATATATTGACTTAAGACTCTTGTGATTAAAATAACAGCACATTTTTTTAATATATTTAATTTCATTACAATTGATTGCAATATATATAAAACAACATACACTATATAAAATATATTAATGCTAAGAAAAATATAAATATTATAAAAAATATTTATAAAAAGAAATATGTTGAAAAACCCAAATCAAAAATAGGTTATTTATATATAAAATAAATGATATAAAAACTAAACATCTAAATAAATCTGCTATTTTAATCTTAAGTCTTAGGATGTTTATTCAAGGTGTTTCAGTTAATTATTTTTATATTATTTGCAATTAATGTTATGAGATATATGTATACACACACACACACACACACACACACGTTTGTGTAAGTAGATATAATAATAATGATATAAAGATAGTTCACTGAAACTCTTGAGATTTCAGATTGGAGTGAATAACTTCAGATCTTCTGTGATCTTCTCGGGGTCGAGTGCGCTGTGTTCTGGGCTTGTTGTTCTTCCCGTCGCATGCTGCTGTTCTTTAATTGCTAATTAACAGATCGCCAGCAATTACAGACAGTGGTTTGTGTTCTCCCCTCTGAAGCAGAAGAACAGCACTGACCTTCAGCGCTTCACACGCTTCTCCTCCTCCAATTATTTCCTTTCAGAGCGTCCAGATTTATTTGTCTCCTTCAGTGTCTCTCAACAAGCGCTGGACGCTTTGGCGAGGTCAGACTGTGGCCTGCTGTTTTCAGACGCTTATTAGCAGCTTTAGAGTCATGTTTTCTGCAGGAATCTGTGAGGGTGCGTTACAGTTTTACAGTTACAAATATTCAAGTCTTTGCCTCTTTTTTTCAAAACTTTACACACAAATCCAAGAACTGCACACAGAATGTAAAATGCCTCTCATCTCTTGTTAAACGAAGCACTGCGTTCAGAATATCACACACACATCTTAAAAGAACACATTTGCAAACACCTTTATCATAATATTAATTCCTGTTCGATGTGTGAACTGTGTGTTGTGTTTTACAAAAGCGTCAAGGGCTGAGTAACAGCTGGAGGAAGAGAAAACGAACACAAGCGGCTCTTATTAATTAATAAAAACACATTTATTCATTTTAAGGAAACAGATGTAGTCTTGTAACCCTGACCCACAGGTTTCAGAATAAATATTAATAATAAATTAGTGTTCATAATAATATTATTAATGATAATAACAATCTTTATTAATTGATTAATATTTATTATTAATTAACTCAATAATCATTTATGAATCCTCAATGTATTATTTTTATTATTAAATCATTGTATTGTTTAAAATAGTTTTTTTTACATTTATTTATTTGTTTTAATGAACCATGGCGCATGATTAAAAACAATGGATCTTCCATAGTTAAAATGTGAAAAATAAAAAACGATAAATATGGGTTTAAGGAATAATCATGTAAAAACTGTATTATATATAACTTACTGGTGTGTGTGTGTGAGTGTGTGTGTGTGTGTGTCTGTGTGTGTGTGTGTGCGTGTGCACCTTTGTGTGTGTGTGTGTGTGTCTGTGTGTGTGTGTGTGTGTATGTGTGTGTGCGTGTGCACCTTTGTGTGTGTGTGTGTGTGTGTGTGTGTGTGTGTGTGTGCGTGTGCACCTTTGTGTGTGTGTGTGTGTGTCTGTGTGTGTATGTGTGTGTGCGTGTGCACCTTTGTGTGTGTGTGTGTGTGTCTGTGTGTGTGTGTGTGTGTGTGTGTGTGTGTGTGTGTGTGTGCACCTGTGTGAGTGTGTCTGTGTGTGTGTGTGTCTGTGTGTGTATGTGTGTGTGCGTGTGCACCTTTGTGTGTGTGTGTGTGTGTGTCTGTGTGTGTGTGTGTGTGTATGTGTGTGTGCGTGTGCACCTTTGTGTGTGTGTGTGTGTGTGTGTCTGTGTGTGTGTGTGTGTGTGTGTGTGCGTGTGCACCTTTGTGTGTGTGTGTGTGTGTCTGTGTGTGTATGTGTGTGTGCATGTGCACCTTTGTGTGTGTGTGTGTGTGTCTGTGTGTGTCTGTGTGTGTGTGTGTGTGTGTGTGTGTGTGCACCTGTGCGTGTGTGTGTGTCTGTGTCTGTGTGTGTATGTGTGTGTGCGTGTGCACCTTTGTGTGTGTGTGTGTGTGTGTGTGTGTCTGTGTCTGTGTGTGTGTGTATGTGTGTGTGCGTGTGCACCTTTGTGTGTGTGTGTGTGTGTGCACCTGTGAGTGTGTGTATGTGTGTGTGCGTGTGCACCTTTGTGTGTGTGTGTGTGTGTCTGTGTGTGAGTGTGTGTGTGTGTGTGTGTGTGTGTGCGTGTGCACCTGTGTGTGTGTGTGTGTGCACCTGTGTGTGTGCGCGCGCGTGTGTGTGTGTGTGTGTGTGTGAGTGTGTGTGTGTGTGTGTGTGTGCGTGTGCACCTGTGTGTGTGTGTGTGTGCACCTGTGTGTGTGCGCGCGCGTGTGTCTGTGTCTGTGTGTGTATGTGTGTGTGCGTGTGCACCTTTGTGTGTGTGTGTGTGTGTGTGTGTGTCTGTGTCTGTGTGTGTGTGTATGTGTGTGTGCGTGTGCACCTTTGTGTGTGTGTGTGTGTGTGCACCTGTGAGTGTGTGTATGTGTGTGTGCGTGTGCACCTTTGTGTGTGTGTGTGTGTGTCTGTGTGTGAGTGTGTGTGTGTGTGTGTGTGTGTGTGTGTGCGTGTGCACCTGTGTGTGTGTGTGTGTGCACCTGTGTGTGTGCGCGCGCGTGTGTGTGTGTGTGTGTGTGTGTGTGTGTGTGTGTGTGTGTGTGCTCTCTGTAGTCTGGTGGTAAGGTCAGGTAAAGCAGGTTTATTAGAGGAAAGCTCCTGGAGTCCTGCTTCAGATCAAACTCTCGTGTCCTCTCTGTGTCTCTCAGCAGGAACCTGATTCCCACAGAAAAGCTAATTCTCCAAAGGAAAAAAAAAACCCTAAAAAAATATTATCAGAAAAATAAGTCTTATTTTTATAATATTTTTATGCATTTTTAAAGGGAAACACTGCAAATAGTACAAGAAAGGGTTCAAATATATTAAGAATCAATGTCATGATTTTATGTAAACTTAATTTGATACATTTTCAAGAAATACAGAAAGTAATATCATAAAAAAAAAAAACTTGTTTTTGTCAAGATCACAGGCGAAAATAATTTCTGTTTTTGAGGAAAAGAGACTAAGTGAAAGCAGTCATTAATTCTGCAGGTTTCTCCTCATGTTCAGAGTGTTTTGTGTTTATGGGTTCATCAGAAGCGAGCGGCTGTTTCCATTACTGAAGCTCATGTGCTTGCATCTCATGTGACACAAAACTAATGCTTTCCCTTTCCCTCTCTCTCTCTCTCTCCGTCTCTCTGCCTCTCGCAGGAAACTAAGATCGATTGTGTTCGCGTGGCTACTAAAGGTGGGTCTGTGTGAGAGTAATCGAGTGCACTGATTGAAACATGTTTCTTAAAGCTGAACAGCACTGCTGCAGAAACCAGCCACTGCACACTGATCACTCACATATCTGTAGAAACACAATGCATTATGACAAACAATCAACATTTCAGACAGTAGTAAGTAAATGAGCTGTACTTTAAGCACATCTGATCGAGTCAAGATGTTAAAATCACAGCAGATGTAGAGCGCAACAGTCTGGAAGTCAAAATCCTTCATTTCCTCCAGATGTGAATTGATTTTTTTTGTGGTAACTTACAAAAACAGCTACTGAGAGCCCTGTGGTTGGTAATCGATGGGATATTTTTAGATAATTGCATTTAATAGAAGAATTCTTGGTGAAAAAACAACAAAAATAAAACATTATCCATAATTCTGCAAAGAAATCTCCACCAATCAGAGGATTGAAAAAATAAATGACAATCAGTTTCCCTGCTTAGATTTATTTATGTTACTACATACACAATCAGTGTTTAAATCAAATAGTTATTTATTATATTATATCACTCCTTAATTCTTGTCTGATTATTGTCATTCACATTGCTTCATGCGATTGTTCTTCTTTTCCTTTGTTGATATAGTTACGTTTGCATCATTGCACCTAAATAGTTTAACTCTAATTCATGCTTAAGTTAAATTAAAAACATGCTATTTTAGTAATATAAAAAAGATGAATCATTGTGAAAAACTTTAAAATAAAACGGAATTACAATTTAAGATAAAATGTGATTAGTTGCTATTAAACTAAAAATTACTATAGTTACTATAGTTATATATTTTTTTAGAAATAAGCTTATTTTTTGTACATTATAAATTATTTTTAGCATAAATATTTAGAATTTTCTTTTACTGTAATGTAAAAAAAAAAAAAACGTTTTTAATTGTATTTTTTTGTGTCGTGATAATATTTGTTAAAATTAATAACATACATTTTTGTTTGTTTCAGTGCAATTTAGTTTTGTTCTATTTATCTTCACACAGTGCACATAAAATACTATTTTTAATGTTCATAAAATAGGAATAATTGTCTTAATGCAAAATAAAAAAGATTCTAAGAAAAAAATATTTTTGCATAATTTTTTAAATTTTCAGTGAAAATTATGGTTTTAGCATTCATGGTAATATTAATTTATAAAATTTTGATTTAGGCTTACTTAAATGTTATTTCAGTTATCATTAATGTTCCGTAATTTTCTTAATACAAAATTATTAATAAATAAATCACAGTAAATCATAAATAGGTGTGTCTGTTAAAAAGTCCTCTAACTTTTGATTAGTAGTTTAATCAGAATGAACAAAACACATTGTCGTTCTGTCTCACTGAAAACGCAGTCACAAATGTGACGTTAAAATGCAGACGAGCGCTTGGACGCAGAGTCTGACGGCTCTAAGGGGAATCATCTCACGTCGTGACAGATGGAGAATCACTCCGATGGAAGCTGATGGCTTCACGTACGGCGGTGGGGTTTTTGTGTTTTTTGACCTCTGGTGGACCGTTACGAGACTTTGGGCGGCAGTTTGTGACGCTCGAGCCTTTACCCGCCGCTGTTTGAGATTTAATTGAGCACAGATGGTACATAATCTATTTTGCTGTCTACATGCCACGTCTCTAATGGTGTCAAGCCTGTTCAATGCAAATGAGAGATTGTGGCTTTAGTTTCCAAAACAATCGTGAACGTCAAACCCATCTGATGCAGAAAATCCTCTATTGTTTATCCAAAATGTTAAATGCATTGACTAAAATAGGTTTTGCATGAGCTATGGCATCAGTTGCGCTCTATACCTGTCAATCATAACACACACAGACAGGTTTTACACACTATAGGCCATACATGTCTCATAAACATACATGAAGATAGATTTATAGGTTTTTGCACATACATTCACTGACCTTCAATGTCCAGCTGATATTACTCACTGAGCATGTGAATAAAGTCTTTCTGTCTTTCTCGAGCTCTTTTCTAAAGCCCTTGTGAGCCGCTGCTCTATGAAACTGAAATACGTCTCAAAAGAAAGGGTTTGGATCACTACATAGGCAGCATATCTATAAAAAAAAAAAAATCTCTTGACTGGGTTTTTAGATTCTGGCAATAACTTTTCTGTAAATAATACATAAGATGTTAACTAAGACTATTAATACTGTTTTGTTAATTGAAATAGAGCCGAAATAAAATAAAAATAAAATACATTAGATAAAATTCCTAAGATAAAAGACAAAATCTAAATGATAACATACTGGGTCATAAATATGAGATAAAAAGTTATAAGATAAAAGCTCAAATTGATATGAAACGTCATGATTATATTATAAAAAGTTACAATTGAGAAAAAGTCCAATTATGAGATAAAAGTAATAATGACAAGAAAGAAGTCAAAATTATGACATATTATGAGATAATTAGATAAAAAAATCATAATTGAGAAAATTCTAAATTATGAGATAAAGACATAATTATGAGATAAATGCATAAATGTAAGAAAATGATCGAAATTATGACAGTAATAATTCTGAGATAAAAAGTCATAATTATGAGATAAAAGGCATAAATGTGGGAAAAGGGTCCAAATTATGACATACTAAGATATAATTATGAGATAAAAAGTCATAATTGAGAAAAGCCAAATTATTAGATAAAAAATAAGAATTAATGTATGAGATAAAAAGTCATACAATTAAGAAAAGTAAAAAATTATGATTAAGAAAAAAGCTCAAATTGATATGAAACGTCATAATTATATTATAAAAGTCATAATTATATTATAAAAGTCATAATTGAGAAAAATCTAAATTATGAGATAAATGCATTAAAGTGAGGAAAGGATCAAAATTATGACTAATAATTCTGAGATAAAATGTCATAATTGAGAAAAGCCCAATTGTTAGTAGTTATAATTATGAAATAAAATGTTATAAATGTAAGAAAAGGGTCAAAATTATGAAATGCTTAGACAAATTTATGAGATAAAAAGTCATAATTGAGAAAATCCAAATTATTAAATGAAAAGTCAGAATTACTGTATGAGATAAAAAGTCATAAATTTGAGAAAAGTTTCACAATTATGACATACTAAGATTTAATTACAGGTATGAGATTTTAAAAAGTCAGTTATGACATATCAAGTCATAATGAGAAAAAAGTTACATTTAGTCATTTAAAGAAGACTTTTAACCAATCAAAACCAACAAAAGAGCAATAAAATGACAAGTCTCGATTAGCCTAACACAATGCATAAAAAAGTTAATGCATTAAAATTACTAACTGTAAATAAAAAACAAAACAAACAGAAATAAAAAAATAAACACAAAAAGCAACATGTAAAAAGGTGATAAAATGACAAAAGCACACAACTCCATGACTGTCAGTAGAGTGAGTTGTAAAGTAATGTGCTGTCTGTGTCGGCGGCTCACGAGCATCTGTCTGTCTCTCTGCTCTGCTTTAATAACCTCACAGATGTAACGATGCCTGAGCATCTCTCTCTCTCTCTCTCTCTCTCTCTCTCTCTCTCTCTCTCTCTGTGCATGTTGGGCTGGATCTCTTCTCTTGTTCTAGCTGCCATTATTGTGACTCAGCTCACCACGCCGTATGTGCGTATCGCACCCGCTGCCGGCGACAGCCAACTAACAGGTCAGACCTTCCACCGTCCACCTCGCTCCGTGTGTGTGTGATAAAACCATGCCCGTTTCCTGTTTCCTGTTTCCTGTTTCCTGGCCATGTCAAGATCATATTTCACTCCTAAATTTGAAAAAGAAAAAAAAATTATATTATCATATTTATTATTTAATATTTATATCCATGTAATTTAATATTGTAAAATTGTTACAATTTTCATTACCGTAATGGGATTTAAAAAAAAAAAATTGTATTTGCATAACAATGTAGTATTTTAGTGAAATGTGAAAATAATATTTAGTTTTTCAGTTGGTTTACATAGCATGGTAGTATTTGTTTTGCTGCACTACATAAGAAAAATCATGGTTTAATAAATAAATAAATAAAAATGCTAACAAACAAAAAAAAACTCAAAAATAAAATGTCTGGATGCATTAGTAAAAAAATTTTTGAAAATAATCTCACAATAAAAATAAAAATAAATAAATAAACAAACATATTGCTGTTCGGAATGTTTTTATGCTAAATATATTTTTCACATTTTATTAACATTTTTAGGGTGAAATATGATCTAGATTTTCCTGTTTTTTATGTTTTCATGTCTGTGTAAGTTTCTTTTTTATGTAGTGATGTATGTCATATTTCAGTATTTCTTCCATGTGTATTAGTGTAACCCCTGACTGCTGTGTAAAGCAGCATTTGTTGATTCGTTTTAGTCCTGAATGGATGCAGGTTAAAAAGGTAATTGAGGATTTTCAGGGTTAGCGTCCGTGTGATGAGCTTCATTTGATCCCTGCTGTTTGCTTCCTGTAGAAGGTCACTTTCCATTAGCTGAATCTGTACGCTGAAATCACGCATTTACTGTGGAAAATAAACACCGGAGCAAGAGTCACTAAATTAGCTCCTTTTTATTCAGCACTGATGTCCGTCGAAGGAATCAATATGACCCCGACAAACCCCGAAACCGAAGACCATGCTGTTTGCAATGCATGACAACCACATCCCTCCAGAAAATTACATTTCAATATTTACTGTTTGTCGAACAGTCCCAGGTGACGCTCTCATCTGCCGCTGTGAAATGCAGGATTTCACTTTTCAATCATTTCACTGTGGATGTTTAGTGCTACAGTGATGTGTTCCACAGACGGACGGTAAAGAGAAAATTGGCTTTATTTTTAATTCAACCTTATGTACACTCCCCCTTCAGGCCATTACTGTATCATTGTGCATGATTGTGGATTCAGTCCTGCATTTACTTCTGTTTGTGAGCGAGACTGTGATGGTTTCACCTCTGGTCATCTGAAGCGAGTCTGTTTATGCCGTATTCGTCCTCTTCGTCGACCCTGCACTGTCTTCAAACACTCTCTCTCTTGCCTCCATCCAGACTGAAGAAACTCAGACTCCAGAATGCAAATTAGCAATACGACAATAACAAAAGCCTAGAGAGATATACGCACTTATGCTAATAATTGTACTCCATTTCTGTTTTCGTTTTTGGTCCAGAGCTCTTGCGTTTTCATGATTTGCAGAATAAGGCAACAACATTTATATTTATTTTAAATTAACTTTCATTTAAAGTCAATATTTTTTGGTTTAATATGGAAGCTTATTCTGCCATATGAGAGAAAAATCATGCATTGGACAAGAGTCAAAATTATTTCACAACAATTAAATCATGATTATGAGATAAAAGTTCTAATTTCGGTATTAGACGTAACATTTATGAGATAAAGTTGAAAGTATAAAGTCAAAATTAAGACATGCTAAGCAGTACTTGAAATAAAGTTGAAATTATGACAAAAATTTAAATCATAATTTAAATCATAATCAAAAACTCAATTCTGACAAAAAATCATAATTATGAGATAAACATTCAAATTGACTAATCGAAATTATGTCATGAAAAGTTGAAAAATGGAGGCTTAAAGTCAAAATTAAGACATGCTAAGCAATACTTGAGATAAAATGTGACAAAAAGTGGAAATTATGAGATATAAACTCAATTATGGCATAAAATTTATAATTATGAGATAAAAATTGAAATTGAAATAAGTTGAAATTGAGATAAAAAGTTTATATTATTACATAATTTTAAGATGAAATTATGACAAAGTGAAAATATAGAATTATGAGCTAAAATTATGAGATAAAGGGATAAGGTTGAAAATATGAGATATAAAGTCAGAATTATGAGATACTAAGCTGAAATTGAGTTGAAATGGTGACAAAAAAAGTGGAAAAAGTCATAATTATTACATACAAAGTTAAAATTATGGCATATAAAGTCAATTCTGAGTAAAAAGTCATAACTGTGAAAAAAGTCGTAATTATGAGATAAGAGTTTGAATTATGACAAGTCAAAATTACAAGATAAAAAGTAATCAGAGAGATGAGAAATTGAAATTATGACAAAAATAGACATTATGGCAATAAAAGAGTGCCAGAGTATTTATCAAACCATGATTTTAGTTATTCTCTTGTGACAGTTAAGGGCTTCCATAGTTTTGTGAATATCTGTTGGGAAACAGTTCTTTAGTTGTTGTTTGTTGGGAATCCTCTGCAGCAGAACTGAAGCTGGAGCCCGAACACTGCTCATCTGTCACCATAGTAAGAGCAGCCCATACACTCGACTGATGGATGCTGTCAGGCCTGATTCAAGAAGTGTAGCTCGGCTCAAACTAGCATCACGTTCACACTATTTTTCATCCTCTTCTCATTTAGTGCTGGAAATTGATATTTCATCGGGCACATGTCGACATGCATCACATTATACAGTAAAGAGACAAACGCGCTCGCTCTGTTTCTCCCTGACCTCTCACATACACGCTATTCCTCTTCATTGCCACAAATAGAAAAGCTGCTTTTAGTCCATTTAGATCACAAACAGAGGACAGTGATATCACTCAGATGTCGCTCTTTGTGACTTATAGTTTCAGTTATTTTTTATTAAAGTATTAACTTTGTCTAGATTTTTTTTTCTTAAACTTGAAAAAGAAATGGAGAAAAAAGCTGATATAAGAAGTCCTAATTGTGACAAAGAAATTATAATTATGACATAAATTGGCAAAAATATTTATATAAAAATATTTATATACAATTATAATAAAAAAGTAAGTAACATTTCATCATTATGACTATTTATCCAAAATTTTGACATAATTATAACTTTTTTGTAACAATTAGGACTTTTTATCACAGCCATATTTATCATAAGCAATTTTAGAAAAAAACTTTAACATTAAATCTGATTGACTGTTTTAACTCTTAATTTCTACATTTATATATCATATTTAGACGTTTTACATCATAATTGTGACCAAATCGATTTTAGCTATTAAATAAAAAGTCTAAATATGGCATAAAAAAATTGACCATTTGAAATAAAAAGTCAATCAACTTTTTAAATTCTTTCTTAATTTTGGTCTAAATTTTCAAAATTGTTATTGAGAAATAGCTGAGATAAATAGAAAAAAAAGTGAATCATTGTGATTTTCTTATGACATACAAGTGTGAATATGTCATAAAAGTCAAAAAGTCAAAATTATGAGATAAAAAGTTGACACTGAAATAAAATGTGACAATTATTTTTTTGTGAAATAGTCACAATTATGACATAAAAAGTCTATACATGACATAAAAAGCTAAAAATGTATTCCTTTGTCTCAGTTGTTCTTCCTAAAACTGCTTGAAAGCTGAGATCATTAGATATTGGTGTATGTGGTGAGAAATGTTTTGAGTTCAGTTGTGTTTTCTTGGTATAATCAATGATCAACCGATCAACTAACTTGATTAATCGTCTGCTAATACTAACCTGTTTTATTAACAAAAGGCACAATCATATAAATCTTCTTTCACTCATTTCCTGCCACCAATGTTTTGTTGTTGATAATGTTCTGTACGTCACGTGTCCGTCCTCGTGTCTTGTGTTTTCATCATGATCACTGTGGCTCTCATTACAGCTATGATTGTCTGGACTTCCTGTTCCAGGTGCTGCGACCCGGAAGCCTGATGCCGTAGAACCCGAGAAACAGACGGATCACACGGTGAAGATCGCTGGCGTCATCGCTGGCATCCTGCTCTTCGTCATCATCTTCCTCGGCGTGGTGCTGGTCATGAAGAAACGGTAAGAGAGCTTCACTTCTGTTCAACAATATTTAATCTGATTTACATGAAATTGTGTTTAATTCCTTTAAAGCTGAAGTGTGTCATTTGAGCACCACTGCACTCCCACCATCTGTCAGTCAAACCGGTAACCCCGCCCCTAAACTCACGTCATTGGCTGAGAATGTTGTGGAATCTTAACAGTGTTGACTCAAAAGATGATTTGCTAATAAAGGCTCTGAACATTAAGAAATGACAAAGTGGGAAAAAAATTCAATGAAAAATTATGCTGTAAAAAGTCAAGTCGAAATTATGACATGAATAGTTAAAAATAAGCAGTAATTGTTAATATGACAAAAAGTCAAATTATTAAGATTAAAGTCATAATTGTAGCATAAAAGTATCAATTATGAGATAAAATGTCATAATTGTGACAACGTTATTATTATAAGATACAAAGTTGAAATTGACAAAAATGTGATGTACTAAGCATAAAAAGTCATATTTATGAGATGAAAATTAAAAAGTATAAGATTAAGTAACAATTTTGACAGTATCATTTATGAAATAAAGTAATGATTTTGACAAATGAGATGAAGGAAATCAAAATTGTCATGAAAAGTTATAAATTAGATAAAAAGTTATAATTATTACAAAAAATAGAAATTATGAGATAAAATTTTATAATTAAGAGACAAAGTCAAAATAGTGATAAAAGTATAAATTATTAAATAAAAAGTCAATTGTGACAAAATTGTGTCATGAAAAGTCAAAAAGAAATTATGACATGAATTTGAAAATGTAAGAAAAGTCCAAATTTATATACTACGCTGGAAAAATGGTTGCAAACAATTTATTAAAGCTAAATTAAAAAAAGAAATGTGAAAGTTAGTCACCTAAATTTGTTTTTTTTTTAATGTGTAAAAGTGTAAATTCAATTAATATATTTTTTTCAGTGTAATCAGTAATTGAAATAAAATATGACATTATGAGATAAAAAAAAAATCATAATTTGTGACTTTAAAACTTACATAAAGTGACATATAATTATGAGACGAAAATTTGAAATTAATTTATGCAGCCCCGTGTGTCAATCAAACAGGTAGCCCTGCCCCCAAGCTCACGTCATTGGTCGAGAATGTTCTGAAAGTGTCAAACTGCCATCGATTCACTTAAAGTGACTTTGAACATTAAAATCTGAGAAAGTGTGTGAGCGTGGGATGAAATGACTCACTTCAGCTTCAGAGAGCCGCTGTACCGTACAGAAATCTCCCCGTGTCACGGTACATCCAGTGTGCTCATGAACACATGAAAGTCAAACGAATCTTTGCTGATGTTCTGTTCGCTTTTCAAACAGACCCTTTTGTCAGCTGAACACAGAATAATTGATTCGATCGCTCTGATAAGCACCATTACACGGTTTGTGGCACCAATACATGCTGCCTGATGAAATATTAATTTTTTTCTCCCCGCGCCGCTCTCAAACAAACGGCTTCGCTTTAATGACCCGGCGACGGGAAATAGCACAAATATTTTCCAAGCTTATCTTGTGCAGAAAAAAAAAAGAAAAGAGTGAAAGAAAAGCAAGATAAGAGAGAAAAATTGATGAAAGGCACTTATTTTTTTTCTCAAAGAGAGGCCCAGGGCGCGAGTTTACATTAGATCCGTCCTCAGCTGGAGGAAAACCCTTGTTCAAACAGCCCCAGTCCAGTTCTGCTTTAGATGCAGAGCATGTTTCAGTGGTTTCAGATGTAAATTGAAGGCAGGGCCGAGTAAATATGTTTTTAATGAGAGTCATTACCTTCTCAGAATAAGGGTATTTGTCTCTATTGATTCTGCTGTTGAGCCTCAAAATGGATAAACATATGAAGAGGGATGCCTTTATTTTGCTGACGAGACGATTTCCGTCAGATGCGTCGCCCGGCCGTTTTTAGCATAATGACCTTGGCATCGCATGTTAAATTTCAGCATAATTTGATGAGATCCGAATCCACAGACTTCAGTAATTGAGTCAGGACTGAGTTCACTACAACTAATAAACTTAGAGCGCTAGAATTGCTTTCGTAGCTCGTGTTTGTCCACAGAATAATAAACCTGAGCCCAAACTCACCACTCCTGCTTGTAACGAGAGCTAATCAGCCTGTTTCTAACCGCTCTCTGTCCTCTCTCTCTCTCTCTCTCTCTCTTCACCCTGTACTAGACGAATGAAAATGAAGCTGTGAGAGATTGAAGTGCAGTCTCATTAATGAAACACCAGCTGAATGAATTAGTGTAAATTGCTCTTGCATAAATGATTGCATTCGATTAAATGCAAGCTTTTTGTGTGAGAAGGTTTGCACAGAATTACTTCTGTTTGCGTTTCATGAATGAGGTCTAGAATCGATCGATATTTGACAAAACATTGAAAAGGTTTGTCTAGAAAATTCAGGGAGGGCCTCTTTTAAAAAGCACAAGATGAATGTTAGAAATTATAAAATTCTTATGAAGTGCAGTCTCAAAATGCATTTGTGTTCATGCAAATATTTACTATTTATGTAAGAATAGTTTAATCAGGAATATTCTTATTTTCAAGAATGAGGTGTGATGTACTTTTGTGTTCGATGTAGATAATTTAGCTGACCAAACATCATTTTTTTTCCTTAAATTAATGTTTATAGACAAATCCAGTAAACCAACGACTCCAGAATAAATGTAAAGAATTATGAGAAAGTGAAAAGTACAAAATGAGATAATTATTATGAGATAAAACGTCATAATTATGGCATAAACAGTAATTATGAGAAATAAAAGTCAAAAGGATGGCATAAAAATGTGAAATTTTGAGATTGAAGAAAAATCGAGATTATGATTTATGTACTAAATCATAATTATGAGATAAAGTATGAATTATGAGATAAAATTATGACGCGCAAATTGAAAATATGAGATAAAACGGCAAACTATGACATACTATGCAGAAAAATAATTGAGATAAAAGAAAAAAGTTAAAAAAATACATAGTGTAAATGCATGTGTACAAAAAACCTAAATTAATAATTTACCATATTACCATAACATATTTTTGTTTAATTTGTTTAATTTAAGAATTGAATGGGATGTTTACATAAAGAATTAATATAAATGTTGCATTCAACACAAGCTGTATGAGTTTGGGTAAATCGTTTGTAAAGCAATTGTTATGCAAGTGAATGCATTATTCAAAATTATTATTTTTTTTATTAACATTTTACAATTAACAAAAAACAATAACAAAAAACAAACCAAAATATTGAGGTGCAAAGGGATTTAAAAATAATATATTGTAAAAAAAAAAACAAGTATAATTGCATTGGCCCTTTTCAAGGTATCAATTATAATTCCTTATATTTTAAGAAAGGCTGGTGGCTGAAATGTTGGTTTTATAAATAAATAGTCTTAGGAATTTGAGTTATTAGAGTAGTACATTTTTTGAATACCTCACAGCCTTATTTTCATTCGCACTGAATTAACTATGATGTCTGAGAACGCCCTTAATGAGATGTTAATGAGTGGCAGCCACACCCACACCCTAGGCTCCGCCCACAGCCCCGCCTCACATCACACACACACACACAGAGGCAAGAACAGGCTCACAGTCACCGAAGTAACTCGTCACATGTGTCACCATATCAGGTTTTTGTTCATTTTTCTATATTTTCAGACATTAATATTTTTACTTTTTCTTTCCTTCCATTTTCATTCCCCCTCCACCCTTTCCACCACTGCTTTTGCCCTTCCACCCCACTCGGCAGAAGATCCTATCACTCCTACACTTACTACCTGTAAGTAACCACTTTGTGAAAACTAGTTGCAGTGCTTTCTCTTCCAAGCCTCTTTTGATATTCCATGCATGATTCCAAACCCAGTGACTTCCTTCCTCCCTTCAAACTGCAGCCCGGCTGGACCCGAGTCCGCTATGTGCTTTTAATGATGAACGCTAAGACCAAACCAAACCCTGGCATTGCTAAACTCGGCTTTTTGAATCATTCATCACAGCGAACGCTGGAAATATGGTAATTCCTCTCTGGAGGAGGTTCTCTTTGCTGCTGCGGTTTGAAGGGGAGGATCTGATCCGATCTGATCGCTGATGATGATGAAAAATTCCCTTAGAGGTTAAGAAACTGCATTACGATCCCTCGGACGCATGAATGCAGGCGGATGTGGTGCCTGTGTTAGTGCATCGACCCACACATCAGCCCCGATTCATCGCTTTAGTTCCTTTCCTTCCATGTTTATCTCAGTTCTGTTCGGTTCAGTTCTGCATGAGTCTGTTAAGTGCATGGTAATCATCATCATCATGTGTTACACACACACACACACACACATGATCTCATTAGACAGAAGTTGGATTAAATGCTTCAAACATGTACAAATGTCATTAGATACAAAATATCAAATCAAGTGTCAATTATTGTAAATGCAGTCAAATGTTTTTTGGGTTTGACCTGATAAACATTAGATCCAGATTTTGTCATCGTTCATGTTTATAGATATTTGAGACACTTGATCTGATGAAGGACATTTATAATTCATATAGTTACATGTAACTTACATGTGGAACATTTGTATCACTTACAGTAAGGTCTCGTTAGTTAACGTTACATTTAAACCTGTTTGAGTATCTAAACAGATACATCTTTTGATTTAAATGATGTGCATTGAAAAAAAATGTTCTGTAAATTTTAACTCCAAAATTGTTAGTCTATTTTCTAAAATAATAACTAAAAATGGCAAGTAACAGATTGAATTAAACATGAATTTAAAATAGAAAAACTAATATATTTTTCTAGTAAAACTTCAATAATATTTTTTCAGTAAATTAGTAAGTCTTGAATGTAACACTAGTTAAGTTAATTTTTAGAAATGTTATTCTCAGATTAAAGACTTGTCTGAACATCTAAATCTGAATGTCATTCATTAGATACAAAATATCAAAATCAAGTGACATTTATTTAAAATGTCACTAAAATATAAGTTGATGCTCATGCATCTTTATTTTTTTAATGCATGTATAACTTAAAAAATATATTTTACAGTGTATTAGTAATTGTTTAAATTAACTAAGAAAAAAATGAATTGTTGGTTCTTGTTAATGTGAACAAATGTAACCTTACTGTAAAGTGTTTCTCGCTCAGTGAAGTTTGTTGCTGCGGCATGAATTAGTGTAGTTTATTTTTAGAGGACTCCGCTGACAAATATGAGATTTAATCTGGTCTGTACTCGTTGAGGGATTTCTTCAGGGCTTCAGACGTGACATTCATGAAGGAATGTGTTTGTGTGGGGATTCAGAGCCTCAGTCAGGATTAGAATAAGAGCAGAGCAGATCTGGAGTCTGTTGATCAAATCCCTCGATATGGCAAAGATCTCCTGCATTTATAACTCTCACTATATTTGGACTCAGATACTGCAGCATTTTCCTCTTCGACTGAACACTCACAGCACAGATCTGGATTTACATTATCATCCATCTGGTCTTGTGCAAAATCTGTCAGTTTACATTTACCATTATGCATTTTACAGACGCTTTCAATACGAGTGACTTACCTAAAGAATAACAGTAAGGAAGCAACATATTTAGACAGGAAAAGTCTGTTTTCAAATGCAATCCGAGGAAATCTTTGAAGAGTTTTTGTCCTAAACCAGAATAGGATTTTGAATCGTCCTAGTGAGTCTTTTGAATCACTTCACAAAAAAACATTAATTCACTGATTTATTCAACGAGTTTGTTCATTATGATACTCAAACACTATGTTTAAGTCTCTTAGTTGAATCTTAATAAGACATAATAAGACATTTCTGCAGATTACATATTCAAAAGAGAGTCACTGAATCATTAAAATTGATTCATTAAAAAGAACCATTTGCAACTGAAATGAAACGTATGCATTATTAAAATATTTTATTAAAATTGCATCTAAGAGACTTCAGTAGCACTTAAGCATCATAATGAACGAATGATCATTCAGAAAGATTTGTTCACTTGAAAGATTTGTTTGAACAAACGCGAGTAAGAGTTGTTAGATTTACTTTGAAACCATTTTCTCTCATAAATTGCTAGTACATTTCACAAACAATACAAATACACCAGTAATATTGAATCAAACATGGAAGTTTGAGGTAGAAAACCAAAATAGTTTTTCATATAATGTGTACTTCAGTAATCAGTACAGTGTAGTAGTTAAATCTCTTGATTTTATCTGTGATCATTTCGTATCATGCAACAATTTCCCAGTTTAACATGGACAGATAAACTTCTAAGCAAGTAATAGTATTTCGCCTTAAATTGAGTGTTTTAGAGTTGCACATAGCTCCTGCAGTCACATAAAGACTCAACAGAAAGCATTTTACTCAAAGACGAGAGAGAAAGTGCCTGCCGCTCGTCCCTCTCTCTCTCTCTCTCTCTCTCTCTTCTCTCTCTCTCTCTCTCTCTCTCTCTCAGAGCTGCCCGTTTAACTCGGCGTTTGAGCGAGCGGGAGGCCTTAATTAAATCCTTCACCGAGGGCTCTCGCAGAACAAGAAACAAATTAATTGTAACAAGAGGATGCACATTTGTCTCAGCTGAGGACTCCTGCGCTGCGGAGGAGAGGAAGCAGAGAGTCGTACGGCGGCTGAGAATCGCTGGAGTCACTCTCTGATGCAGATAATAGAGCCACCGAGCAGGCAGTCTGTTTACTTTACATGGTAATGCGATCGGATGAGGCGGCACAGGAAAGTTTGGAAATGAGTCACTGACAGCAATCACACTCCGTAATTAAATTAGAGTCTAATTAACGTCTATTAACGGGTGCGTGCGGTATTCCTGGGGATTCAGAGCCAGCAAATCCTCATAAAACCTCCCAGAGGAGATCGGATGAATCACTGGAGCTTATGAAGCATTAAACTCTCACACAAACCTGTGAACGAAACAACCGGCACAAGCAGAAACTACTGCAGAACTCATCACCATTAGCTTACAGAGCTCTGGGTGACTGACAGTTGCTGTGTGGTTGCTAGGGTGGAGTCCAGGTGGTTGATTGGTCATTTAGGTGGAGTCGAGGTGGTTGCTATGGTGTTAAGGTGGGTTTATGTGGTTTCCTAGGGGGTTTAAGTGTAATATATATGGTTGGTAGGGAATTTAAGTGAAGTTTAGGTGGTTGCTAGGGTGTTTATGTGAACTAGGGTGTTGCTAGGGTATTTAGTTGGAGTTGAGGTGGTTGTTAAGGTGATTGGGGTGTTTTATTTGCTTGCTAGGGTGTTTAGGTGTGGTGTAATGGTTTGGTTCAGGGTGTTTAGGGTCCGGATTAAGTCTAGAGTGGTTGCTAGGGTGTTTAGGTTGAACTAGTGGTTGTAGTTTAGGACTAGGTGGTTATGTTTAGTTGGAGTTGTGGTGGTTGTTAAGGCGATTGGGGTGTTTTGTTTGCGATGTAGGTGGTTGTTAGGGTGTTCAGGTGTCGTTAAGGTGGTTGCCAGGGAGTTTAAGTGAAGTCTACAGTGGTTGCTAGGGTGTTTAGGTGAATTAGGTGGTTGCTAGGATGTTAAGGTGAACTAGGTGGTTGCTAGGGTGTTTAGTTGGAGTTGAGGTGGTTGCTAAGGTGATTAAGGGGGTTTATGTTGTTGTTAGGGTGTTTAGGTGAAGTCTAGGTGGTTGCTAGGGTGTTTATTTGAACTATGTAGTTGCTAGGGTATTTAGTTGGAGTTGAGGTGGTTGTTAAGGCGATTGGGATGTTTTGTTTGGTTGCTAGGGTGTTTAAGTGTGGTGCAGGTGGTTTGTTAGGGGTGTTTATTAGAACAATGTATTTGCTATGGTGTTTAGTTGGAGTTGCGGTGGTTGTTAAGGTGATTGGGGTGTTTTGTTTGCGGTGTAGGTGGTTGTTAAGGTGTTCAGGTGTCGTTTAGGTGGTTGCCAGGGAGTTTAAGTGAAGTCTACAGTGGTTGTTAGGGTGTTTAGGTGAATTAGATTGTTGCTAGGATGTTAAGGTGAACTAGGTGGTTGCTAGGGTGTTTAGTTGGAGTTGAGGTGGTTGCTAAGGTGATTAAGGGGGTTTATGTTGTTGTAAGGGTGTTTAGGTGAAGTCTAGGTGGTTGCTAGGTGTTGGGGTCAATATGGTTGCTAATGTGATTAATTGGGGTTGTGTGGGGTAATGTTGTTATTTTTTATTATTATATTAACTTGTTTATTATATATTTTTATTTATTTATTTATGTAGTTTAGAAGTTCTTTATAACTTTAACTTTTTAAATGATTATTAATTAATGTAACTGACCCAATTTGAATTTGAGTTAGTGTTTTTTGAATTATTGTACCATGAGAATCATCCTCGAAACATTGCGTTATGAATCAGAGTGTTTGGAAATGGAAAGAAAGTGCATGTAGTAAACACAGTTGTTTTTCTGCCTCTATCTAAAGGCCAACAAACATTTATTCCATTTGTAGAAGCCTTGAAATATTTATTTGCAGCATGTTGGGGCTCAGTGTGAGTGGCGTGTGGTTCACAGAGATCTTGTATGTGGATGTTTTAGTGCAGTAGAGGTTACAGTGCCGGCTAATAGTTTAATGGATGTGATAATGCCATTAGTGTAGTTACACTCGCTCGCAGATGTTGTACTGGACTTCAAGGGTCTTCTTATGATACTGATGCACGGGAAAACATCAGACAGTTCTCGGAGGGTCACTCACTGAGTTACTCTATAGCGCCTGTTGAATATTAATGCTGCACCATAATAAGTTAATATAAATGTTTCTGACAGATGCTCGTATTGCTGCAGTCGGCTGATGAGCAGCAGATGTTTGAGCTTTACCTGCAACAGTTTAATTAAACTGTCAACACGTTACATCTTAATATTTCCCCTCGTCATATGATCCTTCATGCCTGAAGAGCATATTCACATAAACACATATCACATCATATTAAAATGACAAATCAAGCTTTTTGCTCCATCTTTATTAAGGGCAAACCTAGTAACAACATTACAAATATTTCAAAAAAATATTATCAAATGTTAATGTGCTGCCTTGATGTCTTTGTTTCCCTTAAGAAAGGATCACGCTGTCTGATCTGATTATGGAGTTAAACTGTAAAAGCCTGATCAAGCTGTAATGCTTTACGAATTCCAATCATACTATGAAGAAATGCTTTTCTGCCGGTTTTATTCTGCAATAACTAGTTTACTCAAAAGCCTGCTGCTCCGAAATACTGCTTTGAGAAAGTTTGCATTATATATTAAATTCTATTCTACTGAATTTCTATATGTTTATGATCTATTATAATTATAAATAAATTAAATAATGTTAATAAAAATTATTATTATTATTATTATATTTTTTATTCAATTTAATTTCAAAACATAATTGTCAAAACAATTATATAAAGCATATAAAAATGACATAGCATAGAATTTACACAAAGCCTGCCATTTGGGACAATTTTCATTATTATAAGCATATAGAACTATTATAAAATAATGAAAATAATTAATAATATACAATTAGAATACATTTAAAAATATATATTAATTCTACATATAAATATAAAAAATAATAAGCATATAGAAATTAGTTATAATACACTATTCCCGCCAATAGAATTTAAGGCCTTCCACTCTGTACTGCTTTTTGGCATTATCTCTGTTTTAGTAAGTATATAGAAATGTATAAAATTTAATTAATATAATAGAATACTAATATATAACAGGAATTTATAATAATTAATACAACAACAACAATAATAATAATTCTAATTATAAATATAAATAAATAATAAGCATATAATATTGAATTAGAATATGACTATGCGCTTCATGAAGCCCCACCCCAGCCCGGTGTCGTTTCAGTATGCAACACCACAGCTGCTCCTTTAAGAGCAGAGGATGCTGGGACGTCAGTGTGTGTGAGTGAACATGTGCAGGTGACCTCTGTATCTGCAGGAAGTGTGTTTGATGGCGCGCTGACAGCTCATGTCAGGCTTCAATGCTCATCTCAATATGCCGCTCAAATCATCAGTCACACATACTAATAGAAACCTCACGCTGCTGTGAGCTTAAACGCCTCAAACAAAGAGCAGCTCTTAATAGCAACGATTTAATAGAGAGTCACTTATAGCTGGACTGATGGAATCAACCGTCATAGATACCTCTATGATACAATATATCATATACATCTGCATCAGCATGCTGTAAAATAGATTTAACACTGTACCGATGGAAGTGTGAGTGATGGTTGCATATGCAAACTCATGTCAGGATGATAGTGTGTAAGGCATGGTTGCTAGGGTGTAGCTGTGTGGTTGTTAAGACATTCTGATGGTTGCTAGAGTATACGAAGTGGAGTAAGAGGTTGTTCTGATAGTATTGTTAGGATGTTTTTATTGGGTTTTTAAAGTTTTCTGGTGGTTCAGGTAGTTGCTAGGGTGTTGCTAAGGTTTTTGGTTGTTATTATGTTGTTCAGGTGGTTGCTAGGGTGTTACTATGTGGTTGATAATGAGTTTTGGTAGTGGCTAAAGTGTTTTGGAGGTTGCTAGGGTGTTGCTATGCAGTTCCTAAAGTGTTATTGTGGTTTTTATGGTGACAGGTGGTTGCTAAGGTGTTGCTATGTGGTTGTTAAAGTGTTTGGTGGTTGTTAGGGTTTTCAGTGGGTTGCTAGATTGTTGTTATGAGGAGTTCTTGTGGTTGCTAAAAGTGTTCTGGTGGTTGCCAGGGTGTTTTAATTCTATTTCAAAAGTGAACTTGTTGTTATGGTGTCAGGGGGTTGCTAGTGTGTTGCTATGGGATTGCTATAGTGTTCCGGTGGTTGCTATGGTGTTGCTATGTACTTTCTAAAGTGTTGCTCAAGCATCTGTATAGTTTTTAGGGTGTTGCTGTGTAGCCAAGTGGTTCTAGTCATTGTTGAAGTGTTGCTAGGTGGTTGCTAGAGTGTTGGGGTGGTTGCTAGGCAGTTTCTAATGTATTCTGGTGGTTGCTAGGTGCTTGCCAAATGTTGATTCGAGAAATCATTTCTACTGTATTTGTATGGTTTAGTATGGACTGCAAGGAAGTTTCAGATCCTTCTAAACTCATCCAACCAGACCAAACTCAGACTGGTTTAACTCCCCCCACCCCCGTCCCAGCTTAATTAAGGGTGTCTGGTCTTAAGGTGGCTTTATGCTGAACAATGATAACTAGCAAAGATCTCACTCCAGTAATAAACAGCATTACAGTCTGAAAGTCAAAAGAAAACACTTGATAATTCAATTCAGAACATTTCCTATTTCACTTCTTCACTAATTTTACTTAGCTTGTTATTTCAACCCAGCATCTTAAAACTGAACTGGGTAAGAATTGCATGGGGGGTGCTCGAGTGCAGAGACGGTAAAATTGAGCAAATAAAATCAGTGCAATTTTCCCCACTAAACATCTTCAGCTGTTGCTGACATATCAGACCGAGCGTTCTGTAGAATTAGAGCGCTGTTCTCCGCATTAATGGAGATTTATATCCGTAAACGAGGAACAGAGTGGCTTTTCTCTGGCTTTCTATTATGTGGCGTTGGTTGGAACTGAGTGCTTCGCTCAAGGGTATATCTGCCGCATGGCTCTCCAGGGGCCCGGGGCCATCACCGTGGCACGACGGGGGCTTTTATTTATGTATAACACCGAGAAACTTACTTGTGTTTAAAAGATCCTTTTTTCGAGGTCTATCAGCGCAGACTCTCTCTATCTACAGGTGTTCAGGTTAGACTTCAAATGGATGTGTTTACAGCCGGAAAAATGGAAAGAGAGAGAAAATGTCTCTGGTTACGTTTGAAAAAAATAAAGAGAGAAAACAGAAATGGAAAGGTCTGAGAATTGAGTCTGCAGGGACAGTGACTAAAGTAGCCCAGCGGCGTTAGATATGCATGAGCGCTGAATCATCGCCGCGCGTCGACTGAAAGCGCAGCGGGAAGGTGCTTGTGTACTTTGCGTTGTCCTTCCTTCTGTCCTAAGATGGCTGGAGGCCATTTGAAAAGAATAAAGACAGATAATCTTTATTTTTATAAACCTCAACTAAACTGAAGCTTCAACGTCTCGGTGTAAAACTGAACCTCATGGAGTTCATTGAAACGATTTGAACATGTCTGGGTCATTTGTTTGAAGGAATGAAGCCTTGTACTGATCGTTTAACCCGAGAGGATTTTCTTTTTCTAGAAAATTCTAGCTAATTTTATCGAATTGGTCTAAAACTTTTTTAGTTTTTGGCGATTTTTCCCCACCTTGTTACACTTGTGGTGTTCCCAGTCAAATTGGCCTACAAAAAATTACTTATACATTTTTCCTAATGTTGTCCTTTATTACCAAATATTGGTTTTAATCTTTTTAATCAACTTGTTTGCTTTCAATTAAAAGCAGGTTTTTTATTTATTTTTTTATTAATCATATGCCTAATTGATCTGAGCTCATGCAACTAGAGTTTTAAGCCAAAATTATCCACAAATATAGATTTTTTTTATGCTCAAATCAATGAGCCTACAATCAGTAAGTTCCAAAAAGAAATACAAAACCTGTGCTAATAATAAAAAGCATTAACAAAAAGATTAACATTTTGTGATAATATAGAATAATGAGCGATTTACAAGCAATAAAAAAACATATTGTTTCATTTTTCGACTGGGAACACCAAATTAGGTAAAGTGTTCTTATTTTCCTGATAATGAATCTCTCATCTGAAGCGATGCGTTTCCTCTCGGCTGGTGCTGTGCTCAGCATCTACTTCCTGTGTCAGGATTGATAGCGGCGTCTCTGCAGCTGCTGCTGACAATCTGTCGTTTGTCATATTCTCGTGCCCGGCAGCAGGAACCTTTTGTTTCATTTCGTTCAGAATTTCCATCTGAGTGAACATGAGGAGAGACACCGTCAACAGCGATTAGACAGTCCGTTTCTGCTGTATTTACACGATTGTGTGAGACTGAACTGAAACAACCAGTCCAAGGAGGTTCTGAGGTTCCAAATCTCTCTGAAATCATTCAACCAGACCAGCTTTAGACTGGTCTTCTTGCTTCTCCTGCATGTGCTGGTGTATTGATTGAATTCTGGATCTTCCTCAAATACAGAATTCAAATCCACTTTCCTGAGGGGTGTTTACATATGCAACACTCATGCCATTATTACAGGCTGTTGCTATGTGGTTGCTACAGTGTTCTGGTGGTTGCTAGAGTATTGAGGAGGCTGTTAGGGTGTTGCTGTGTGGTTGCTACAGTGTTCTGGTGGTTGCTAGGGATTTTCTGTTTGTTGTTTAGGTGTTCTGGTGGTTGCTAAAGTGCTTGGGTGGTTACTAGGATGTTGCTATATGGTTGATAACGTTTTTAGGTGGTTGTTAGGGTGTTGCTATGTGGTTGTTAAGGTGTGTTTTGGGTGGTTGCTAAAGTGTTCTGTGGTTGTTATGCTGTTGATATGTAGTTGCTAAAGTGTTCTGATGGTTGCTAGAGTGTTTTGGTGGTTACTAGGGTGTCACTGCGTAGTTGCTACAGTGTTCTGTGGTTGCTAGGGTGTTACTATGTGGTTGATGATGTTTTTGGGTGGTTGCTAGGGTGTTGCTATATGGTTGTTACGGTGTTCTGTAATTGCTAGAATGTTTGGGTGGTTGCTAGGATGTTTGGGTGGTTACTAGGGTGTCACTGTAGTTGCTACAATGTTCTGTGGTTGCTAGGGTGTTACTATGTGGTTGATGGTGTTTTTGGGTGGTTGCTGGGGTGTTGCTATATGGTTGTTAAGGTGTTATGTAATTGCTAGAGTGTTTGGGTGGTTGCTAGGATTTTTGGGTGGTTACTAGGGAGTCACTGTGTAGTTGCTACAGTGTTCTGTGGTTGCTATGTGGTTGGTAACGTTTTTGAGTGGTTGCTAGGGTGTTGCTGTATGGTTGTTAAGGTGTTCTGTAGTTGCTGGAGTGCTTGGGTGGTTTTTAAGGTGTTCTGTGGTTGCTAGGATGTTGATATGTGGTTGCTTGTGTGTTCTGGTAGTTGCTAGAGCAATGCGTGGTTGCTAGGGTGTTGCTAGGTGGTTGCTAAAGTCTAGGCAGGTTCTGAGGATCCAGATCCTTCTAACACAGTCCAACCAGACCAGCCTTAGACTGGTTTTACTGGTTTTCCTGCATGATTTGGAGTCTGGATCTTTGTGCAGAACAATTTTGGGTCGTTTATTGAGCACGCTTAGTAACACAATTCCATTTCTTTCCCATTTCTTCTCAGCTCGCTCTTAGTTTTATAGTAAGTCTGACATTTGCAAGGAAATAGGCTGTTCACTCCGTTGCCAAATTCCCTGTCGGCGTTTGGGAGGCATTTCAATCACCTTCCCTCCCAGGTGCATAAACGACAGCGACAGTCTCAACGTCTCAGGCTTTGTCAGGTTTCAGCGCTGAGACGCCCATGAAATAACCAGACGATGCATCCACAACACCCCATTCCTTTAAATCCTGCTTTGTAATGGAAAATATGACAATTTTGATACGCAGAGCAGTTGTAGCTCCAGTAATCCCATGTTACCAAGTGTCTGACAAAATGCAGACACAATAGCACAAAATACCGATCACATGTGAAAGTAGAAACCCACGGGTGACGAGTTTGTCAGCAGCAAAAATAGAAACCAGAATGAATATATTAGTAGCGTTTGGATCATAAACAGATTCTCTGACAATCCAAACTATATATCAGGATCACTGTGTGATATATTAGTAGTATTTAAAGCAACAGTGCTACACTGTAAAAACTGTTAACCTGCAGTTGTTTAGAATATTTATCCACAAACCATTAAAGCACTGCTGTTTGTTATTTTATATTTATTTAAATCAGATTATAAATATGAACCGATATGAGATATTAGTGTGTAATGGGAGTAGTATTCACTGTTAAACTACTGTACAGATGCTCCCACAATAGACCTTTAAACTCACACATTACAGATTACACTTTAGATGACAACATCATTAAGTTTCACATGTGGCAGACGATCTGAAGCAAACAGTTAAGTGATTAGCTTCCCGTTGGGCAGAAATGTTGAGCGGCAGCAGGGAGCCGCTGCCATATGCAGCGCAACTAAATCAAGAAGATGGATTGGGAGGCATCCGCGGCGGGAAGCTTCGTTAGCTCAGGGCCGCCCGTTAACACGGGATCAGCGCTCACCTGCTGCTTCAGATCAATGTGAGGATCCAGAGAAACACAAATACATTAGTTTTAGACCCTGTGTTGATGAGTTTATGAGAGACTTTCACCCTCCGCTCATCATCAGCATAATTACAGGACACTGCAGTCATTAGCATTCATGGACATGCATTCATGGAAAATTTTCATTTGTTTCCTGCATTTTTTCATTGGAAAAGTGTGTTCTCAGAGGGGAATTTGGATAAATAAATAAAAAAAATGTTTTGCTTTTGGAACTATACTATACTATTTTACTATCTAAAGACCATTTTTGTCCTAGTTAAGAATTTTTATATATATTATTATATCCTTATATTTTCCTTCTGAATTTTTTTAAAAAAATTTTTTACATACAAGCTTTTTTACAGATACGTTGAGATATGTTTGATTAAACTTTCAATGTTTTGTTGTTTTTGAACAAACCAGCCAGAATGCATTAAAAAAAAGTTATAAAGAGCTTGAAAAATAAATGTCACTTAAAAATAAATGACACTAAACTAAATTACAATAAATGTTTATTGCATCTTATTCTACTGATATATTTGCCAGTTTACTTCAATTACATAGTTTTTAACATTTATATTTATTTATTTTTAAGTGACTTTCTTTCTTTCATGAACTATGGGGAATATAACATAATATGACATAGTTTATGTGGGTCTTAAAATGTCTAGAAGTTTCTTTTTAAATTTGTCAGGAGAGGCTTAAATTTATGAAATTATGTTATTAAATGTTACATACCCTGCCAAAAATAATGTCTTCCTTAGTATTGTCTTCCACTACAAATATCTAAACATCCTTAAATCAAGATGCATTTATATGAGATGGAAAATGAAAATATGAAGTCTTGTTTTCTGTGAAATTCAATAGTTATTGTTTAAAACAAGAACAAATATCTGTTAATGGTAAATTAAAACTGGTTTTCCCTGTGAATTGTTAATTGTTCTGAGCTTTCTGAGACGTTTGTTCTTGTTTCAATCATTAACTCATTGTTATTATTTATTTAGAAAATGAGAATTCTACATTTGCACTAGAAAAAAAAAAAAACCCAAAATAAAATAATGTAACATTTTGTTAAAGTTATTTCCATAATCTACTGGTTTGGAGCAGTGCATTTCTAGCCTAAAGCATCCTTTTTTAAAAATGTAAAATATCTTGAATTAAAAAGTAGTGCGGAAAAGCTTTATTTTCAAGCTTTAGAAGACATTTCCACTTAGAGGCCACGTTGAAATATTGTGTTCCATTCAATTTACTCTTTAAATGTTCTTTACTTGGTTGCTTTGCAGAAACCCTGTAGACCAAACTGGCATTATATTTGACATTCTGAAATGATGGCTACGCCCCTGCTAGCATCATTGAGCGGCGGGACTCTGTTGTTTGCGGTGCTTTGTCTTGCCGCTGCGGTCTTTAACCCGAGTGTGTTGCTAGAGTCGTTAGCGTTTAGCGAGTGCGAATGTATCTGAACCCACTGGATATGAGGAAACGAGCTGGCTCTGTAATTGCTGTGCTACTGTCATCTTCCAGGGCTTTCTGTAGAGACTCTAATTTGTTTTTAAGTGCAGTGTGAGAATGTCAGCCTCAAGACAAATCTTTGCTGATACGAGCGTCTGAAATGTATGCCAATTTAGATGATGACAAGGCGCAGTAAATCCGAAAGCCGTTGTTTACACGGCGTCACACCAGAGATTTAGTCTCCCGATCTCTGCACTTTGAAGTGTTATTACCTCAGAAATCCCATTGTAGTAAATCAGATCAGAATAATTGGGAAAATAAATTTGCATAGAGTTGGAGTTTGAAGGAACAGGCATATCCCTTATTAGCATACAGGCAGATTCTGTTTGGATATGCTATAGAGAAAAAATACAATGTGCTTTTGTGCCTTTAAAGTATTCTTGTCCATTTCATTATTGAATACTAAAAATATATCATAATATATTTTACATTCACACACATGATGTATATATATATTACCCAAGAGTCAGTGTCTGTGGAGGGATTTTGCAGTGATTCTTTCTGCTTTTAAATAGATACACCAGTAGGTGGCGCCAAGTGACTCTTTTTATAAATGAGTCATTTGAATCATTTATTCAAATCAATTTCACTGAAGACACTGATTCATTTGGAATCAAGTTAATGAGCCATTGAATCATTTATTTAATTGATTCATCCAAAAGCGTAATGTTCATTCAGGAACGAAACGGGCGACTGAGTGATTGAATCCTTTGTTCAACTGATTTGTTCAAATGCATCAATTAATTGAATCATTAGATTGTTTTTTCAACTGATTCATTGTGAGTTGTTTTTGTTGTTATTGAACTGTTTAAAGCACTGGAAACCAAGCTGTTGGTCTGAATATCAGTTGGTCGTTGTGTTTATTACATGCGCCCCCGTTCCTCACGATTGCCGAGTCCTAATTGTCGGGCATTTCTTAAGACCGCTTAATCGTGATTTCTAACGTTAATTAACAGAAATAAAATTCTGTAATGTATTTAAATATGTAACGTTTCGCCCCTCCAAATATAAATTGAAATCATTGGAAATATCACTGTTTATAGCCATTATACAATGAACTTGCTATGCTTCAATCAAGCGCGGATTTCTTTAGCTTAGAATCTCATTTAAGTGCTGTTGATTGGTCCTTGCGTTCATGTGTTTTGGCTATCATTCTCAACTCTGCAGAAGTTCGTTGTTAACAGAAACCTTTAAATTTAAAGGGAGTAATAAACTGAGAAACCAAAATCCCTTGATCTTTTGACATGAAAGAGGTCATTGTACTATAAAAAGATTTTCAGAACTGAAAACTTTCTTGTTAGTCTATAATCATATTACATTGAAGGCTTGTATTCTACTCTAGGATGTAATAGTGTCTAAACACGCCTCCGGGCAAGATCAACACCTGACTCTACATCACTGCCTGTTAAACCCCGCCCACCGATTCTACATCACTGCCTGTTAAGTCCTGCCCACCAATTCAACATCACTGCCTGTTTAGCTCCACCCACCAGTTATACATCACTGCCTGTTAAACTCCGCCCACCGATTCTAAATCACTGCCTGTTAAACCCCGCCCACCGATTCGACATCACTACCTGCTAAACCCCGCCCACCGATTCTACCTCACAACCTGTTAAACCCCGCCCATCAGTTCTACATCACTACCTGTTAAACTCCACCCACCGATTGTACATCACTGCCTGTTAAACCCCGCCCACCGATTCTACATCACTGCCTGTTAAACCCCGCCCACCGATTCTACATCACTGCCTGTTAAACCCCGCCCACCGATTCTACATCACTGCCTGTTAAACCCCGCCCACCGATTCTACATCACTGCCTGCTAAACCCCGCCCACCGATTCTACATCACTGCCTGCTAAACCCCGCCCACCGATTCTACATCACTGCCTGTTAAACCCCGCCCACCGATTCTGTTAAACCCCGCCCACCGATTCTACATCACTGCCTGTTAAACCCCGCCCACCGATTCTACATCACTACCTGTTAAGTCCTGCCCACCAATTCAACATCACTGCCTGTTTAGCTCCACCCACCAGTTCTCCATCACTGCCTGTTAAACCCCGCCCACCGATTCTACATCACTGCCTGTTAAACCCCGCCCACCGATTCTACATCACTGCCTGTTAAACCCCGCCCACCGATTCTACATCACTACCTGTTAAGTCCTGCCCACCAATTCAACATCACTGCCTGTTTAGCTCCACCCACCAGTTCTACATCACTGCCTGTTAAACCCCGCCCCACCGATTCTACATCACTGCTTGTTAAACCCCGCCCACTGATTCTACATCACTACCTGTTAAACCCCGCCCATCAGTTCTACATCACTGCCTGTTAAACCCCGCCCACTGATTCTACATCACTATCTGTTAAACCCCGCCTATCAGTTCTACATCACTGCCTGTTAAACCCCGCCCACCGATTCTACATCACTGCTTGTTAAGCCCCGCCCACCGATTCTACATCACTAGCTTTTAGCCCCGTCCAACGATTCTACGATACTACATTACATTACATTATTATTATTTTATTATTGTATATAATTTAATAGTTGCAGTTTGTATTAATTTAATATAACAATGTTTTGATGTAATAAAAAATAATAATGCAGATTTGGCTGTGCTTATATATATATATGTGTTGTGTTGGTAAGTGATCATTAAGGCCCAGAGTGTGTTGGTGTAGTTATATTCCTGGAGCAGAGCTGCGGTCGGCTCTGAACAGCTCAGCATCCGTGAGCTGATGTAACGCCACACTTACAGTAACAATCAAGCACTTCCTGTTGCATCAGCATCATCAGGTGGAATATAGCACACTTTTCAGCAGTTTTGTTCCCATTAAAAAATAAAAATAAATAAAAGGGTTACACCGGTTGTTAAGTTTAATTTAAGTGCATCCAAAAGCACACTTCAATTGTTGCTTCTCCAGGTGTGCAGATCATCATAAAAAAATGGTGTAGATTTACTCTGAAACTCAGAAACTGCTAGTAACTTTCACAAATAATCCCAAAGAAAATGCAAATAACAGACTGAACTAAACATTACATTTTGAAGCAGATAAACTAAAATTGTATTTTCATGAACTACAATTATCGTTGTATTATTGTATTTCATAGTTTATTTCATTAATTTTTTTTTACATTATAGACGTTTTTAGAAAAGATGACCAATTTAAAAAATTAAATTTTTAGATAATTTAAGAGTTAATAAATTTGTATATAATGACAATTTTATTTAATATATAAAAATTATAATATATATTGTATAAAATATATTATATAATTTAAAAGTTATCTTTATCTAATAATTGCATTTAATATTTAGTATATGAAATATTAAATGTTTAATTAAAATAAAAAATATATAGTATTTCTGGTAAAACATGCTTCAATAATCTTTCATTTACCAAAGGAAAAAAAAAATCCAAAAGGAATAAAAACCAGCTTTATCACACAAAAAAAATAAAATAAAATAAAAATACTACTACTTTTAAAACAATAATAGCTCCAGAACTTGACTTCAATGTAAGAACTTCAGAATAATTGCTGCAGAAAGGACGGATGAGATACACATGTGCATTACTCAAAAACCTCTCTAATGGCGAGCATCCATCTTTTTTCCATTTGTAAAAGTTCATATTGCGCTGACCTTCAGCAGATGAACGGATGAAGCAGAGAAATGGCTTCACTTTCATTTATTTATGTTTAATGTGTGGCTCAGGTCCGTCCAGGCACCGCCGCTCTGTTCTAAAGCACTTAAAGCCGAGCCGGATCCATCGAGTCGCTGCGCTGGTTTCCATTAAAGATACGATGGGCCCCGACAGACCCCTGAGACCCGAGAGGAAGCACAGATCGGTCCCCGACACACACACACTGCTCTCAGCGTTCACAGATGGACGCATTAAAGCTCATATCAGAAGAGTTTTATCAGCGCCCGCTCGTCCAGGTGCATTGATCACGGCTCCTGTAGCTTGTGCCAGGGCCAGAGCTTTGCCAGAATCTACGTTTTAGAGCAATATTTCTATAATGTAAGTATGAGAGTGTTTTCAGTGTTACCCGAGCAGTTTTAACCCACATACACACTGATATTGCATCAGCGTCCCCTGACTGAATGTCATCATCACCAAAGCCGCTCTTAATGAAAGCTGAGGAGAGCGAGACGAGTGTTTGAGCCTGTGTCTGTCCCGAAGCCCGAGGCCATCAGTCGGTTCGGTTCGGCGTGACAGACGCTCTCAGGAGTGTCTCTGAGCGCTGCTGCTGTCTGCGGTTTAATACGATCAAAATGACCCGCTGAAGTCACGCCAGAAACACAGTTCTGGTGTCTAACCTGCTCTCGGTGCTTTCACCTGATTTGATGAAGAGGGATAAACCAGGGCTTAAACTGAATAAAAACCTAAATAAAACTGAAATTGCGTTAGGGCTCAGTGTGACTGTGATTTAATGGAGTAAGTGCATGCAATGCATGATTTAGAATGAAGCGTGACTCTGTGTGCTTTTATGGGATTTAACATTTGAAACAATTAGGAAATTACAACAGGCATAATTTTTATTTGTAATATTTGTAGTAGTATTATAATTGATGAAATTACAATAGCAAATTCTTATTTTGTTTAATAATTTTATTTTGTAATAATAAAAATAATGAAAGTTGTTAGTTATGTTGATGTGAATGCACAAAAGTTTCGGCTAAATTGTGCTGCTGTATTTATTTATTTATTTAACTTTGTTTTGGTAAAATGTTTGTCTTTTTAATTTATAATGAAATATAACAATGGAATTACAATAGTAATATTTCTTGTTTACTATTTTTATTTAGTAATAGTATTATTGTTAATAATATTAATAAATTAATTTGTTATAATTTGAATTCAATAATAAGATTATAATTAATTTTGTGAAGATTTATTAAATTGTGCAGCTGGATTTATTTATTTTATTATTATTTTCTGTAAAGTGAAATTATTATCATTGTTATAAAAAAAATTTCTAATGATAATAATAATTTTTATTATTAGATTTTTTTTTTCTTTCAATAGTAATATTTTTTTGTGTATTATTTGTATTGATTGTTATTAATACAAATATTTAGTAACAACTTTTTTTTTTTTTTTTTTTTTTTACAGTTTGCTGTAAAATTCAATGATTGGTCCTCCTAAATGCTCTTTTATTTTATAGTGAAATATTACAATAGTAATGTTTCATATTTTGTTTAATGTTTTTATTGGCAATTATAATACCAGTAATTAGTTAGATAGATTTACACTCACAATGCAATTTTAGCTAAATTGTGCTGTTTTTTTACAGGAAAATTCCAGTGTGATATTTTTTTTTTTTGTATTTTTTTTTTACCTCTAAATCATGTGTGCTTGATTTCTACACCGATGCATCCAGTTTCTCCACACACAGACAGTAACTGTCTACTTGGTGAAGTGACGCAGACTTTAAAGAGCGACTGAGACTTGGGTCTGAAATGTGCTTTGTGTGTGTTCTGCTGAAGGAAACTGGCGAAGAAGCGTAAGGAGACGCTGAGCAGCACGAGGCAGGAGATGACGGTGATGGTGAACTCCATGGACAAGAGCTACGCTGAGCAGGGCACCAGCTGCGACGAGGCCATTTCATTCATGGACACACACAACCTGAACGGACGCTGTGAGTCTCTGAGCATCACACCACAGTGAACACTGTCTTCTGTACCGAGCAAACTCCACACATGTCAATACAAGTATCCTAAAGGGATTTAATGCATCTTATCTGTGACCCTAGCAATACACAACAATACATTGTATGGGTCAAAATTATACATTTCTCTTTTATGTCAAAAATCATTAGGATATTAAGTAAAGTTCATGTTCATGAAGATATTTTATACGATTCCTACCGTAAATATATCAAAACTTAAATTTTGATTAGTAATATGCATTGCTAAAAACGTCATTTGAACAACTTTAAAGATGATTTTTCTCAATATTTAGATTATTTTGCTCCCTCAGATTCCAGATTTTCAAATAGTTGTATCTCAGACAAATATTGTCCTATTTATTTATTTTTTAAATGTAATAATTGCATTGTAATGCTTCAGTTAAATTGTACTAACAAAAGAGGATGTCTAATCAATTAAATTTATGAAACTTTAACCAATTCTAAATTAATTCAATAATTGTAGCTCATGATACATTTACATTTTTCGGAAATTTTGTTTTCTGTTTTAAAATTTTAAGTTTTAATTACATTTAATTCATAAAACCTTAACCATTTAACCACAATAATAGTGTCCTATGAATTTTTTTTTATGTATTTATTTATGACTGATATTTGGATTCCATTTTAATGGTTTAATTGAATTTTTGTAATCTAATCAATTAATTTCATAAGACTATAACAATAAAACAAATTTATTACAATTTTAATATTTACAAAAACTTGATTTTTTTTATTAAATTTTATCTATAAAAATCTATAAAGTGTTCATCCCTACTCCCAAATTTTGCAGAATTAAATCAAAAGTTAATTCCGTCCATATTTTCCACATCACCGGATTCATAAGGTGGTTATTATGATTGATTGAGACATGATTTACAGAGAGTCCCTCGGCCGTCCTGCTCACAGTGAAAGTGAAATACAGAGTACAACGACATCTTCTTTGGTCACGTGACAGTGTAGTTTAATATTGCATCCCTCAGCTTCTGTGACAGACGTGTGGCTCTGTGTGAAGTGGCCACAAACAGGGATGAATAAATAAAGATGGGCTCTTAACGTGACCTTCTCCTGCTGTCTGTGATTGACTGACACTTTAGCATTCTCATACTGACAGAACCAGCCTGTGGTCTGTAGTAAAACACGGCTGCTTTCTCCTCTTCATGAGTATGTTGAAATACTAAAAAACCTAAAAGAATGTTACAACTCAATAAATAAAATCTATATAGATACATTGAAATAAAAAAACACTACAAAATTACTAAAACTTTGACTAAAATGTAAAAATAAAAAAAATAAATGTTAAAAAATCCCAAAATCCCAGAATAGTCAGAAACTACAATAACCAATGCTCAATAATCTAAAACTAAACACTATATAGACAGTAATAGTATTTAAAAAAATAAAAATCTAAAGAAAGGTATTAACAAACTTAAATAGTATATTAGCAGTATACTAAAATAAGTCAAATGAAATAATCTAAAACTGAAAACTAAAACTTTAAAACTATATAGATTTTTTTAAAGGACAAAAATGCACAGTAAAAATATTTAAATAACATATTATGAGAAAATCTGAATCAAAATAATAACAAAAGCTTTAAACATATATCAGTACTATACTAGAACAACAAACCAAACTAAAACTAAAATGTAAAAGCTTTTTAGACATTAAAAAAACTACTAAACAAAAGACTAAATTACTAAAACTTTGACTAAAATTTTAATGAAAAAAAAAAATAAAAGTAGAAAGTAAATAAAATCTACTTCAAAATATTTACTAATTTTATAAGTGTATCAGTAGTCAGAAACTGAAATAACCAGAACAAAATAATCTTTGACATTAAAAAAATATTATACCAAAAAATATAAAAATAAAATGGTTAAAAGTAAAAAGGTTTTAACAAACTTTATAGTATATTAACAGTATACTAAAGTAAATAAAGCTGAATAATCTAAAACTGAAAACTAAAACGTCATAAAAACTATATATATATATGTATACATTTTTTAAGACAAGTCACAGTAAAATTTCAAAACAAATTACTAAAATTAAAAGAACATTTAAAGACAAAATCTAAATCAAAATTTTAACAAAACTAACAAATAAAACTGAAAACTAAAGCTTTAAAGCTACAGTAATTAGAAATTAAAACATACATAATGACAAAAGATACAACAGAATTTCTAAAACTAACTAAATTAACATGAAAACAGAAAATTCACAAAAAATGTTATAGTATATCAATAGTATACAAAAAAAACGCAAATTAAATAAAACGGTCTAAAAATCTAAAACTGAAAGGTAATAAAAAAAACTATATAGACAATAAAAATATTATATATATAATTCAAAATATAAACAAACATAAACACCCATGCTGTTTATAAGACAGTTTTTAAGATTAACAACATCAAAATACAAATAAAACTCATTAAATAATTGTATAGTGACATACAGAATATACAGAAATGTAAGTCACTGAAATGTTTGTCAGTGTTTTAAGAGTTCAGATGTATTCATCACATCCTGCTTGCTTTTTTCTTCTGAAAGCTGTCTCCTCGCCGTCGTCGTTCACCGTGAAGACTAACACACTGAGCACCGCTGTGCCAAACTCCTACTATCCAGGTAAAGCTCAGCGTTCCTCTGTTCTGCTGTGCTTTTGTCACGTCTGTTTCTGTGCTTTGCTCAGCTGAGCTTTAGAGACCACATGAAATCACACTGAGACTCCCTTCAACTCACATCTATAACTTTGAGCTCATCTGTATCCACTAAAGAGTACAGAAATACACTTTCAGAAGATAATATCCTTCAAAAGTTTGGGGTCAGTAAGATTTGATTTTTTGTTTTTAGGAAACTTTTACAAAAACATCAGTTTTATTTCTTGCAATAAAATAAACTGAATTAAAATATGCTAAATTAAAAATTTTAAAGCTTATTTTATTCCAAATATCATAAAAAAACGTAAAATTACTAAACATAAAATAAACTCAACTGAATAAATATATATAAAAAATGATTTTATATATCCTAAAAAAAAGTAACTTGAAATTTAATAAACTTCAACTAAAATATGCCAAACAAACTCAAATGAAAATGAAAACTTTAGTATTTGTTTCATTTAACTTGATGTACTAAAAAATGTAATACTAAATTAACAACAAAATTACTATAACTAAAATTAAAATAAACAAATATAATTTTGATTATTAAATATTATTTAAAACTATAATAATATCTATTATATTATATATTCAATTTATAAAAAGTGATTGTAGGGACATTTATAATATTTCAAAAGATTTCTATTTCAAATAAATTCTGTCTTCAGAACCTGAAAAATAAAATGTATCACAATTTCCTCGAAAATGTTAAACAGCACAACTGTGTTCAACATTGATAATAATCAGAAATGTTTCTTGAGCAGTAAATCATCATATTATTCTGACTTCTGAAGATCATGTGACAGTGAAGACTGGAGGAATGATGCTGAAAATACAGCGGAGCATCACAGAAATACATTACACTTTAACACAGATTCACACAGAACACAGATGATTTACATTAGAATAATATTTCACAATTTTTGACAGCATTTTTGATTAAATAAATGCACGTAAAAAAAATTACTGACTCCAAACTTTGTTCTTTAGGCAAGGTTGCTAACCATTTCATGGGGTCTATGCATAACTAGTTATGTCTGTATAGCCACCTGTTTAACCTTCCTGACTAATGCAGTACTGACTTGATCTGGATCAGTGTGGACTGAACCGCTTTTCTCTTCTCTGTAAACCTCTGCACGTCTCTCGGCCGTGAGCAGATCCCTTCGTGCCGACCGCAATCTTAGGTGAGAAAACCTCTGCTTCTGTTTCCACACATGACGGCGTCCTGAGATCAGCTTGTTTGTGTTGACGAGAGACAGACAGGAAGTAGATCTGACGCTTCCTCACATTCATACCTGCCTGCTTTTCTCTTCTGTGTGAGACTTGAGGGTTTATTCCTCCCCGAGCCGAGGCTTCACCCCATCCCATCCGCATTCGGTGTCGTGCGTGTGACGTCACGTATGTCTATGACCTCTCATGTGCATGGACAGATAATGTGGACCGGATGAGGGGGGAGTGACAGTGTGGCACGAACGAATAAAGCGACCCATCTTCATTTCCATCAGTGTCTTCAGACGCACTCTTTAAGCTCACGATAGCATTTAAAACACACTTTGTCTTTAGAAAATCAATTGTGCACATGCCAGTTTTTAGAGCAGTACCCATTTTATTGCTAAACTATAAACTAAATACAGCTCCAAAACACTACACTGAATTATGTCTTGGGTTCAATAAGTATTTTCCCCATTCATTAATTTGAAAGACAATAAAAATATAATTCTGAAAATGTACATTAAATATATTAAATTTACTCAAAATATATATTTTATTGCAGTTATCAGAAAAAATCCTCAGTGTTATTTAAAGTAAAATAATCTTCTACTGAAGTATACTAAAATAAAAATAAAAATTATTTTAGCTAGTCGCGACACATCTCTGATTAATTTTACTTGAAAACTGAAATGCAAGTGGATAATAAAGCAAATAAAAATTACAAAAACACACAACACAAATACTAAAACGTTAACTAAAATTACTATGAAAACAGAAAATATTTTTATTCATCAGTGAGGCATTAATTTTATCAAAAGTGGCATTTCTAATGTTACAAAACGTTTCTCTTCGAATAAATGCTGTTCTTTTGAACTTCCATTCATCCGTAAATCCTGAAAAATAAAATGCATCACAGTTTTTGCTAAAATATTATGCAGCACAACTGTTTCAAACATTTAGTGATAAATAGTTGTTAAAATGTACAAAATGTAATATTTTATTGAGATCTGTGTGAGAAGAGGTTGAAATAATGTTGCAATATCAATGTTGATTTGATTGGCAAAACTAATATCTTCTACATCCATGATATTTGATTTGCTTGTAAATAATGAATGGTGGAAAAAAAGTTTAGTGTTGGATGCTCAAAAAAATTGAGCACAAGTCTTAATCAATATTTATGTTTCAAGAAGTTTTGTACAAAAAGTAAAATGTTGAAACAACGTTTCTGTATCAACACTTATTTGATTCGTAAAAATGAAACAAAATAACAAGTTGTTGTTTCAACGTAAAAAAGGGATAAACGTTTGTAAAAAGGTAAAATAAGTCAACACTGAAATTAAACTGAAACATAAATAAAAAAACTCAACCTTGATCCATGAATTTGATCTACCTGTGAATAACCTAAAGTTTGAAATGTGATTGAAATAATTTTAATTGATAATGTCAACGCTTACAACGTTCTGAAAAGTTTAACAAAATACTTAGAAATCAACAATAAAATTAATAATGTAAGATGTTGTTTTAACACAGAAAATTTGTTTAGATTTAAATGGTTGTGAAAAAACTCAACATTGAAACTTTAACAAGATCTGTAGGAAATCAACGTTGATCAATGACATTGAATAAATAATGAGTTGAAATAACGTAAGTGTTTCAATGTTGCCAAAACATTCAAATTTTATCCAGATCTGTAAGAAAAGTAAGACGTGGAAACAATGTTGCGAGGTCATTGTTGATTTGATCGGCAAAATTCAACACTGAATCAATCATTGATTCAATCGATGTGGTTGAAATAAGGTCAGTCGTTATATCAGTGTTGAAAAAGATTACCATATAATGCAAATAATTTTAATGTTCAGTAAGATCAGTGTCATTTCGATTTGCAACATTGATACGAAATTCAACACTGATTCAATTCACCCATGAACAAGCGTTGAAATAATGCATATTGTTGTTTCAACATTGAAAAACAATTATGTTTAATGTAAAAGCATTACCAAAGTACTTAAAATTCTGAATTAAAATATTAACAAGATCTATATATGTATATAGAAGTAAAACAGCATTGCTAGGAAATGGTTGATTTGATTTGCGAAAACAAAACAAAATTCAACACTGAATTAGCCTTGATCCATGACATTGAATAAGCATTGAGCTGTGTTTAAACTTCAACATTGAAATTTTAACAAGATCTGTAGAAAAAGTAAGACGTGGAAACAATGTTGTGAGGTCATTGTTGATTTGATCGGCAAAATTTAAACAAAGTTTAACACTGAATCAAAATTGAAATGGTGTTAAAATAAAGTCAGTTGTTATAACAAAGTGTAAAAACATTGGCATTTAACGCAAAAATGTTCAGTTAGATCAGTATCAATGCGATTTGCAACATTGATACAAAATTCACCACTGATTCAATTCACCCATGAACAAGCGTTGAAATAATTGAAAAACAATTGTTTAATGCAAAAACATTACCAAAGGAAACAACGAGTAAACATTGAACTGTGATCAAAACTTCAACATTGAAATTTTAACAAGATCTTCGGAAAAGTGCAACATTGAAACAACGTTGCAAGATCAATGTCATTACGATCTGCAAAACACTTGATCCATGATAATCTCTGACTCACGTAACCTCCCAGCTCTGTTTAGAAAGGTTTATCTCTTAGCGTTGGAGGGTCTGAATGGGGTTTGTACTCGGAGAACCCGAGCGTCGAGCAGGTTCAGATTCGGCCTCGTCTCATTCCTTCATTTCGACACCTCAGACGGTTCAGAGGAAGTCAGTCAGAACCTCAGATACTCTCTGGACTTCATGTGTAGCTGCTCTTGCTTCAACTATCTTGTTGCTTACACCCTTTTTCCTCTCTCTTCCTGTTTTCTTTCTTCACGTTTAACCTATGTATCCTCTAAAAAAGTGCCCATTAATGGTAAGTTGCCAATCGGCCCTGTGTTTTTTTGGGGGTGACTGTCAGTGGGATCCGCTCCCCCCTCTCCCCTCAAACCGTGTCGCCTCTCTCGCATGGCCTTGTGTCGCATTTCGCCTCCCATTAGCTAGCATGGCGTCACCCGTGACCGCCCTCTTCATACATACAGTACACCAGTGGCCAAAATCATCACAACACTAGTATTTCCACCAGCTAAAAAGGGTTTAAAACCATTTTAGCTGGTGGAAATACTACCGTTCTAATCATTTTGCCCAATGGTGACACCCTTCACTCACCTGCATCCTCAAATGTGCTTTCTTTTGGTATTGGTTCCCAACCCTGTCGTGAAGGTGCCACATCCAGACATCACCATTTCACCATTCGTGCGACCTCATTTTGACATCGGATAGCCAGTTTCTTTAGCTAGAACAGACGGCTTGGTTTTGTTGGTTCTGTTTATGCACATGTTTGGACTCGACTCACCTGTTGTTCTGTGCTCATCTCTTCATGTAGTCGTCAACCTACTGCTCATCCAGTCCTTCGCCGTTTGCGTTTGCTGAGCGTTTCTCCCTTGCGTTTTTCCCGTCAGATGAAAACCACACCATGAACAGCGAGACCAGCAGCTTGGTTCAGTCGCACACTCACTCCTTCAAGAAGCGCGAGGCGGTGGACGTCCCATATCAGACGGGACAGCTTCATCCGGCCATCCGTGTGGCCGATCTCCTCCAGCACATCACGCAGATGAAGTGTGCCGAGGGTTACGGCTTCAAAGAGGAATACGAGGTGCGTCCTTTTGCTTATTTCTGACCCTGGAGTACAAAAACAGTCATACGGCTAAATAAATCATCTTTTCATTGATGTGTTTTTTGTTCGGAGAAGACAATATTTGTTTGAGATGCAACTATTTGAAAAATTGGAATCTGATAATGCAAATAATTTTAATATCAAGAAAATCATCTTTTAAAGTTGTTCGAATTAATTCTTAGCAATGCATATTACTAATCAATAATTACATTTTGATATACTTACAGTAGAAAATTTACAAAATATTACTTAATATCCTAATGATTTTTGTCATAGAAGAGAAATGTATAATTGTGACTATTTCTACAAATATACCTCAGAGACTTAAGACTGTTTTTGTGCTGCATGGTCACAATTTGTCTTTAGTTTACTCTCAGTATCATTTGTTTCGTCACATGTTTCTATGTCACTGCATGCATATTATTTTTTAAGGGTGGTAATTGAATATAATCACCACACTCATCCCAATGTCATTCCAAAGTTCACGAAAGGAAATGTTAGACACGTTTTTTCAGAGACGTTTTGTTCAACATCTCTTTTTGAAAGTCATATAGGTTTGAAATGACAACTTATTCATTTTTCGCTCAACTGTTTTATTGATATTCCCTGTTTTTGTCTTGTTTTTCAGTGCAATTATGTGAACTTGTTTTTTAATCGAAACATTAACTAAGTATCAAAGTGACTTAAAGAGTTAAAGCTTCAAACAAGAAACAAATTGTATCAAGGGGAACAGAGAAATAAACTTTAAAGGGAATACGTTATTATTATTATTTATTGGACCCCTTTAGCCGATATTTTTCTTGATTTAAGCATGGACTTGAATCATTTTTTGTTGAAATGCAAAATAACTTATATTAAGTTATAAAAGTTATAAAATGTTTGTCTTATAAGTTTATGCTTAAAAAGAATTATTCATATGGAAAACAAAATTTATTTTATTATTCCATTGACAGATTTTTATTCTTGTTTTAATTGTAAACTTGTTTAATTTTAATTGTTCATATCTTAAATAATTTTGCATATAAAGTAAATGTATCTTAATTTAAATATATTTAAATAACGTTTTTGTCTTATTTTTATCTTTGAAATAAAATATTTTATTATTATTATTTTTATTTTTTTAATTAAGTGAATTTGTTCTTAAAACCAGAAAAATATCTGGCAAAGCTATCAGAAAAATAAACTTGATTTAAGGGAAAATTATTGATTTTCTTAACCCACTGACTTATTTTTTATTTTATTTTTTATTCATTTTTGTTTTATTTTATTTTGTATTAAGCATAAACTAATTTAATTTTAATGCATTTTTTTAATTAATATTTTAAGACTTAATATCTAATATCTAAATAATTTTGCTTCACAAGTAGAAGCATCTTGATTGAAGTATTTTCAGATAACATTTTTGTCTCGTCTTTCCAGTAAAAATTTCTAAACCAAGATACATTTACTTGTTTTCTATAAATTAAGTTAGTTTATGCTTAAAACAAGAGGAAAAAAATATCATTTTCTGACCCCATTAGCATATTTCTTTCTTATTTTAGAAATAAACTAAACAACACTTAATTTCTTAAATCATTTTGCATAAGTAAATGTGTCTTGATTTAAGAACACTTAAGTATTTGCCTTGTTTTTCAGTACAAACATCTAAATATACTTAAATCAAGATACATTTACTTGAGATGCAAATTATTATTAGAATGATTAAATACGGTCTCATTTTCTGAAAATAAATTTGTGAAGCGAGATGTTGCTTAATACAGTAAAAATTGATACATTCATGTTTTAATTACCCCATTGGTAGATATTTCTTAAGCATAAACTCACTTAAATGTCATAATTTATAAGTCATCATCCTTCTGAAGTAAATACATCCGAAATATCTAAGATTGTGTAGATATTTACACTGGAAAACAAGACAGAAATACTGAGAAAGAGCATTGTTTGCAGTGTTATCTCCATGAGCTCATGTCATCACCAAACCACTGTTGAATCCCGTTAAATGCACAAGCTTTAGCTCTCGCCTTCACACACACACACACACACACACACACACACACACGAGCTGTTTGTGAATGTCTAAAGCGCCTGAGACTCGAGTTGCAGCTGTGTTTGTGCATCCTCTCACTGTAACCTCACAGCTTTATCCTTCACATCTCAATGAAATGAATATTTCAGCCCAGACCGCGGTTGGGTTGCGAGCCGCCCCGAGGGCTCGATTCATTATGGATAAAGATTGTTTTTAGAGTTCAGGTAGACGTGGAGTTCAGCTCTCACTCCTCCATCTGAAAGTTGCTTGTCTTTACTGTGTTTTTCTCCTCCATGTTGAATAGTGGATTGAGATGACCAACACTAAAGTATTCCCTTATCTTTCCTTTTGCTTCGTGTTATTCCGTACATTAACTTTGGAAAAGATAAACGAGGTAAGCAGCCCTTTTTGGATGTATGTAAGATGTTTTAGTTTTGTTGGATCCCGATTGTCCTGTAGTTTCATCCGTCTTACCTTAGCGCCGTATTATCAGACAGGATGTTGTTCTTTTTCTAATGTGAGGTTCTGTGTTTTTTAATGAGTTGCGTAAAATTGCAAAAAATGTATGCATCTTTAAATAATCTCGGGTCATTCATGTGTAATTTTTACTGTAAAAAAAAGTGTTTGATCAGAGTTGATATAGAAAGAATAAAAGCAAATCTATTAAGATTTTTTTTTTTTTACTTGAAATAAAAAAAGTTACATACAGCTGTCAAGACAACATTTCTTATTTTCATTTAGTCTAACTTGATGAATTAAAGTAACTAAAACTAAAAAACTTTATAAAATACTCAACTTTTTTTGTCTTGCAATTCACTTTCACCAGAATTAGCATTCTGAATTCATTGAATTTTTTTTTTATTTCTATTTTTTTTTCTAAATTAATTTGAATTTTAAATAGAATTTTTGTTATTTTTGATTGAAGAATATTTTTTATTTTTATCAACATTTATTATTTTCAGAGATATACAATCAGAATTGCAAGATATAAACTTTTTTTATCAGAGTAAAAGTCAGAATTGAGATATAAAAAATGTCAAAATTGTGAGATTTATATTTTTTATTTTTTATTCCATGGCTGAACTGTGAGATAAAATTACACTATTACCTTTTTATTTTTATTACAGGGTGGAAATTATCTTCCATATTATTTAATAAATAGTAATATAAAAAGTAATACATTACAAAAAACAACAAATTACTTAAACTTTAACTAAAAATGAAAACAGAGCATCAATTAAATTAAAACTGATTCTGATTCTGTTTCACAATTTTTTTCAGTTTTAAATCATGGTACATTATAACTATTTCTTAAGAGAAACTGTGTCATATTTCAAATTACTATTATTATTTTGTTTCGTTGTCGCACAGCAGAAACAAGCTTCTATAATATATTTAAAAAATAATAAAAATGTCAAATAAATTCTAAAATAAAATCTGATTTCACAAATTCTTTGGTTTTTAAATCTTATGACACAATGTAACTATTTGTTTAGATCGAAACAGGGTCAAGGTTCAGTTTCTATGAACTTTGCATCTTTTATAAATGTATATTTATAGTATCAGAGTCCAACATTTGAACACCTGGTGTCTTGAGACTGTCTTGAGGAAGTTTATTTGTGGATAAAATAATTCAGAAGATTCCGGACCACACTGCTTTTGCTTTCCTAGTCGCTGTCAGACGTCACAGAGGAGCAGAGCATGCTGGGATGCATAACAATAAAGAGCAGCAGGGAACCGACAGCATGCATTATTAAGCTGGCCTGATGCTTGTTTTATTCATGCTTGTTTTGACATCTTTCAGAGAGTGTGTGTTATTCGGCATCAAATTCATTTCATGACTCTGTTTATTAGATTTGATTCCACCTCCTGCTTTTATCCTCAGTTAATGTCATCGTTCGAGGCGCTCCTCTCGTTCTGGACCAATCCAGATCCGGTGTTTAGCATCGCCACTGTTTTGGCTCATGATTCCAGTCTTGCGTCTGATTGGCTGTGGTTTTGAGGCTCAGCCAATCAGAGCGAGTGGCCTTGAGGGACAGGAACAGCCTGGAGCTTCCTGCCAGCCATTTCTCCATCCGCTCCACTCCAGTCTGCTCTGAAGCTCATTTATTCAGAACCACATTCTTATATTTCAAAAGATTATTTTCCCATCAAGCAAAGTCTGAAACCCATTATTCTCTCCTGCTTCACTTCAGCGACTCTTAAAGAGACAGTTCACCTGAGATTAGACGTATTGTCATCTCGTGTTGTTTTAGTGTCGCTGAAAAACTCTTATAGTTTTTGGTAATATTTTGAATTCGGTTTTATTTTTATATTTTCAGTTTTTATAAAAAAATGTGTTGAAATGTAGTAATTTTACATTTTTATTATCTCTATATTTATTATCTTTTTTAAGTGTTTAAAATCAATTTTAAATATAAATGGTTTGTTATTAGGTTAAATTAAATAAAAATGAGAAATGTTGCCTTTGAAATTAGCTAGAATAGAAATGTAATATATATATATATATATATATATATATATATATATATATATATATATAGAATAAAATAAAAACAAGTTTTTTTGCCCTTGCTTTGTATTAGTAGTTTTTTTTTGTTTTTTTGTCTATACTTTATCAATAGGTTTTATTTTTAGTTATTGTAGTACTTCAACTCAAACCAAATGAAAATGAGAAATGTTGGTTTGGCAACTAGCCAATAAAATATATATTTTTAAATATTCCATTTATTTTAGCTAATGGAAATAACAAAAATAATAAGAAAAATATTTTTTTATTTAATTTATTTCGTTTAATGTTTATGTTCATTGTATTTGTATTCAGTTTTTATTTTTATATATTTGTTTTTATATTTAATGTATTTCTATATTTATATTTATTTAGTAAATTTTTATTTTATTCTAATTAAAACTAAATTAATTTATTTCAGTTTTAGTTTTTTATCGTTTGACCCGTCCTAATGTCGTTCTGAATCATTAACCCTTTGGATAATCACAAATTAAGTTATTTTTAATGAATCCTGAGAGTTTTCTCTTCCTTCACCGAAAGGAAACCAAAACCTAAAAGATCCAAAAAGATCATAAATGTGTCACGAAACCAATCCATGTGAATCGAGCGCTTTAATTCATAGACACAATCATTTTATATGATGAACAGATTTGTCTTTTTATTTACATCTAAACAATGATCTTAACCACTCAGAGTTCATTACAAATATCTTCATTTGTGTTTTAAAGATTGACAGAGTTTTCTGGTTTGATTCTGAAGGAGTTTACACAGTTTTCCTGCGTGTCTTGTTTTTATACACCAGTAAAAGCACTCCGAAGCGCTGTCAGTGTTTGTTTGACAGAAGCTTCTTGGCTGTGTAAACACTCTCGGAGGCGTGTGTGTGTGTGTGTGTGTGTGTGTGTGTGTGAGAGACTCAGTTGTCATGATTCTCCCGCTGCGCTGGCGTTGGACTCCTGCATCTCATTATCTGAGAGGTGTTTGTCAGTGGCTCGTACTCTCGTCTCGTCTCGTTTCGCTGAATAACAAACTGAAAAACAAAACCTCGCTTCAGGAGGAAACTAACAGAGAAGCAGCGTCACCCTTCATTAAACTGTCTCTCATGTCTCTTTAAGTGCTTTAAATACATCTGCATTCATGATGTTTACAAAACTATACACGTCAACATTTAATCTAAGTTTCCATAAACCACAATGTGTTCTTTTCTTAGGACAGCTTTGATTAACTTTACTGATCCACTTCAAATGTTGACTACTGTGTGTGTGTGTGTGTGTATATATATATATATATATATATATATATATATATATATATATATATATTTTTTTTTTTATATATATATATATATTATAAAATATTTATTTTCAAATAAACTTTCTATTCATCTGTGAATGTACCACGATTTCCACAAAAATTTCACTTTCAACTTTGATAATTGATAATAATTAAAAAATGTTAATTTTTTTACAATAACAATACAAAAATAACTATATGATATCAGTATTTTTATTTTAATTTTTTATTTTTGTTTTCTATTTTCATGTAATATTAGGAAAAATATTGGTACTTTTGTTGTTTAATATTTTTATTTGAATTTTTATTATAATTATAATTTTATTATATATATATATATATATATATATATATATATATATATATATATATATATATATATATATATATATATAATCAATACTTTTATTCATCAATGACACTTTACATTGATTAAAAGTATCAGTGAAGACATAGACAAATTTCTAATTTCTATTCATCTGGGAATATAAAATAAAATGTATCAGTTTTCACAGATATATTGTGCAGCTCAACTGTGTTCAACATTGATATTAATCAGAAATGTTTCTTGAGCAGTAAATCATCATATTATTCTGATTTCTGAAGATCATGTGACTCTGAAGACTGGAGGAATGATGCTGAAAATACAGCGGAGCATCACAGAAATAAATTACACTTTAACACAGATTCATACAGGAAACAGATGATTTACACTAGAATAATATCTCACAATTTTTACACTATTTTTGATTGAATAAATACGGCTTAGGTGAGCAGGAGAGCTTCTTTCAGACTTATTTTAACAGTATTGCATTTTAAGATGAGAAGTGCTGGAAATGAAAGAGCGATGCAGGTTAAATCGGACTCTGAATCCGTGTCTGGAGAAACCACAACACTTTTCCTTCTAAACACCGAGCGAGATGCTCGTCATCTTTCTCCGGTGAATATCAGGCGTCATTAAAGCAGAGCGAGCGGATGATCAGCCGTGTCTCCTGCAGATGAAGCTGTGTTTAACACAATCACTGCAATCATGTCTCTTGTCTCCGGCCGGTGGGAGACGAGAGGAATATCAAGCTCTGTCTCTGTCTCACCTCACACAGAGAAACGGCAGAAAGCAGCCGCAGAAGCCAGCGCTGAAGTGTATCTTCATAATTAGCTGTAATTGCGCGGAGAGGAGAGCATTAATGTTTGATGAGTTTCTGTTGAGGAGGAACAAACGTCGGCTGCGTTTCTCTCTCTGTCCGTCTCTCTCCTGCTTTCATTTGCTTCGATGAAGATCTCACGCCGTGATCGAGAAAATAATATCAAGTAAACCCTCAGATTTAAAATAGTAGAAGTGGATGCAGTGCAATAAACATTGCTTATGTTTCTTATTCTGAAAGCTAGTCACTGTCTACATATGCAGCATTTTTAAGACATTCTGTGACACATCTTATAAGATCCTTTTTATTTTAGCATGAATTATTTGTGCATAAAATAATCCCAGAATGCATTGCAACAAGTAAAAAAAAATGCACGTTTCAGAAAAAGTGTTTTAAACTTATTCACTGGCATCAGTTCAGCTCACATTGAGAGCTACAGTGAAATGTACCAGCCCAGTTGATTCAACCAGCACATCAGAAACAATTCAACCGACCGCTGGATCTCTGCCAGCCCAGTGTTGATGGGTTCAGTCTGTCCCTCAGCTCAGCCAAAAGATCACAAAAAAATATATCCTTATTTTTTAGATTTTAGATTTGAGCAGCATTTTTCAACCATTTCAACGTGTTATTCAGTTTTCCAGTCTTTATGCCATATATAATCTCAAAATAAATAAATAAAGACTTTTAACTGGGGCAGTACACTAACATTCAGAAGTCTGGGATCAAGATTGTTTGTAAATAAATTAATACTTTTATTAAGCAAGGATGCATTAAATTGAAAAAAAAAAAACGTGACAAAGACATGGTAACAAAATGCTGAACCTGAAAAAAATAATTTTTATCACAGTTTACACAAAAATATTAAGCTGCACAACTATTTTCAACATTGATAATAATAATAATAAGCTTTCTTGAGTGGCAGATTAGCATATTAGAATATTTTCTGAAGGATCATGTGACACTGAAGACTACCATAATGATGCTAAAAATTTAACTTTGCCATCACTAAAATAAATTACTTTTTTTGTTATTGTTTTAAATTGTAACAATATAATAAAGTAAATTTCCCCTTTTTTGCCTGTACTACTACTACTAACACTACTAAGCAGTGTTGCATTTTATTAGTCATTAAAAGCTTGATTCCTGACAGTATGATTTGATTTTGGCCCAAATCCTGAATGGAACTTTCCAATACATTCCTAAACACTATGAATACTCTCTTGGTGTACTTTTGAGATCAGCATCTGCTTTTTGTCTTGCACTACACGGTTCTAAAACTCTATTTTTATTGAGTATTTTTAAATGAATTTAGTGAATGGATTAAAGTTCAAATCGGAGTTCAAATGGTGGAAGTGACTGATAACACCTTGCTGCTGCATATTCACAAACTGTACTTAAGGATTTTGTAAGTGTACACCATCTTAGCAGCGTCTGGAAACCTTTGAAATGTGCACGTAAGAGATTAGACAGGAATGCACACCACAAACACAGTGTGTATGGCTGTGAATATCTTCTGAGGAAGCCGAGTGAGTGTGTGTTTCTTTGCTCAAGACTGAACGGATGGCAGAATCTATAGAATGGGCCAACTCTTCTCAACTCCAGCACCAAACTGTCAGTGATGAAGGAGCAGAGACTCTGGCTCTGAGCCCATGTAAGATGGCTGTTGCTTTTTTAGGTTGATCCAATCAATTTTTTTTTTTTTTACATGGATGAAAAGCAATTACAGTAAGAGGCTAGAGAGTGCTGCTTATTTTTGGGGTCACTTCATCAACAGATTATGAAACACAGGCTGGAAAAGCCATGAAATATGCTGCGATAATCAAGTGTTTGGGCTGTAAACCAATTCTGGACTCCCATGTCAATCCAAACCTTTATGACTTTCTTTATACAAAGTATAGATATTTTAAAGCACATTTTAACTGGGTTTGTCTGTACAGCGAAAGTCAACGGGATCCAAAACAAATGGACCTCACTGGCTTTTACAGTATTGACAAAAATACTGTAAAGACATTTTTTTATATATCTTCTTTCATATTCAATAGGGAAAGAAACTATGCTGGTTTGAAATGATATCAGTAAATAATAACAGAATTTCATTTTTGGGTTAACTATCCAAAACGTGCAGTTGCGACATTTCTGCAGAATGAAATTAATGTGACAATCACTAAACCTAACCAACAGTGTTAACAATAAAAAAAATTGCTGAAGCAGCCATGCCATTTTGTCATTTTTGTTTTTGTTAATCGATAATCTGCTCCATAATCATGAAAATAAATAACGTTAAATATTATTGGTGACTTTGTTTGTTTTTTATGTTTTATGAACAGTTGAAATCAAAGTTCACATGTGAAGGCTTCATCAAATTCAAGACTAATGCTGGGTAAGTTTGACGTAAGAAACTCCTGAGAATGCATCTGAACCCAATACAGTCTGTCATTACACATTACTAAACGTGTGTAATTAAATGCATAAACCACGGAAACCGGTGTGAACTAGTCACACTACAAACGGCGTTTCCATTGAATGTGAAGCCATTTTCCCGGGAAATGAGTCTGTATTAGAGGTGCAATGAATAATTAAAACACATTGCCTTGATGGCCATAATGGGCTCGAACCACCGAAACCCGTTTTCTTCCACAGCATCTAGCATTGTTCCTCACTAACGGATCCTACAACGAAAGATAAAACCAGGTTCTTACCGCAGGAAGCAGTGGCTCCATCTGCGCTCCTTGATCTTTCACATCCATCCCTGATGTTCTGCCTTACTCCGTCTTGTTCTTCTGTGAAGGGTTTGTTTTTTCTCTGAGATATTGCTGGGAACGTTAGAGAAAACGTCATGTATGTTGATGCGGTGGTAGTAACCGTCGTTTTTTTTCCCCCTCTTCTTTCTTCACTCGTGCGCGCTGCCTGCGCTCCTTCTGCGCGTGTCGTTTTGCGCTCGCGTGACGCAAGCTGCGACCGGCAGCACGTGAGTTAACGGAAACCACCGGGAGTTTTAGATAAACGTAGGACAAACGGGGACAAACACTCCGGGGGCAAACGGACACTTGAGGCTTCGGTTTACTAAATGTGAAAACATCGTTTCTAGAGCGCGCTGAGTTCAAAAAATGCCTCTGGTTTACCATCTAAAGTATATGGACTTAATTTAGTCAAAAATGTTTTAATAGCCTATCACTGAATCAAAAAAAGGCTGATTTCCTAAAAATAATCACTTTTTATATTCTTTATATATTTATATATATTTATATAGGGCTAGTGGGATATACTCTTTTTAAAACGACTATATATATATATATATATATATAGGCTACTATACTACTTAATTCATAGTCATAAGTTATATATATAAAACTTATAAGTCATTTAAGTCATGTATTCTGATATTGAAATATTACGTAGACTTAATTCATAAAGTCATAAGTTATATATTAGGACATGTATATATATATTACTTTACTTACTTATGACTTTATGAATTAGGTCTAAGTAAGATTTCAGTATCAGGAGGATACATAGCTACTATGGGTATGTTGTCACAAAATCAACTGTATCAATTTTTCCTGGCCAGTAACAGTGGAAATGTTCAATAGCATGCAAGGGTAGTGCCCAGAATTACTTTTTTTTTTTTAATCCATGATGGATTTATATTCGAGAGATAGGTCAGGTCCAGCAGGGAATCACATTTAAAGCACGAACAATTTATACAACATTATTTTTCAAAAAAAAAAGTGCTGAACAAAAGAGTACTCAAACTCTTCCTTTGGCTCCACCTTGTGTGCATTTAAAATAATAATAATAATCAAATAGAATATTTTTGCTGAAATAGTATGGGAATAGTTATATTAACTCCCCTAATACTGTCATTATTTAGTCACCCTTATGGTGCTCAAAATCCATATTCTGTTATTTTTCTGTGGAACACAAGAAGGAGATATTTGTTACATTTCAAATTGCCAAAAAATGTGGGGGTGCATGGATGGGGATCACATATCAGATTAAAATAACCATAAAATTGCCCAATTTATTATACTTGCACTACACTCAGAGTCTTATAAATCCATATGTGTAAAAAATAGTAGTCTATATAGAACGTTACGTGACGTCGTTTACAAAAAATATCCCTAACCACGTTCATTCCACATACAAAGCAAGTGGCATATGCAAGCCAAACATAGCTGAATAAAATGGCTCAATGTCAATTTTGAGTGAACTTTTCTCTTTTTTATTTTATTTTTTATTATTCATTTATCCATGCAAGAAATGCATCAAAATACTTATGCATGCTTGCTTTGGCCGGGTCTGTGAAGGTGGTCTCTGGTTATTTTGGGTTCAACAGCTGCTAAAGGAGCTCCATTCTTCTCTTGATCCCTTCCCTGTAATGTACACTAGAGAGTTTGTAGCTGTATTTAATGATAGATTCTGCTGCCGTGTTTAATCCTATTGCTTATGACAGAATGCAACTATCATTACCTGCAGGTCAAGGACACATGTTCCAAAACCTGGTGAACTGCCTATAGATAGCATGCATTCGCGCTAGATGTCAGTGTTGTAAAATATTTTAAGACACTCACACCAACTTGTTATATTATAACTACTACGTTAATAAATAAACAAACGGATGTAAACTCTAATTTTTTATGGGATTTATTTATACTCAACCTCTGATCATTCATAAAGGCTATAGGCTACATCAAATATTCTGGCAGCATGAGAATGTCAGGACTTCGCTTTATCATATTCTATATTTCACAATACACATCTAATTAAAAAGGAACTGTTCTTTATTAGCAAAATACTGTTTTGATACATCACAACCAATACATTTTCATATTAAACAACTTTAATTTTTAAGCTAATGATAATTTATTTAGATTCATTATACTGGGGATGTATATTGTATCAAATACAGACATGTTAGTCTTAATGCATTTGTATTTTTTGTTTTTCTAATACCACCACCAGATTATAGTCATATAAACCGTCAAATAGAGCATATTTAGATTGTTGGGGGATGTCAGTTCTCATTCATTTTCAATGGTGCAGTGATACATGGAAATAAAATAAATGCTTTATACATAAATCAGCATCATAATGCTATTTCCATATTAACAACATTTGAATTACACACTCAGCCCAGGCAGGTTTACGTTTGAGTGTCAAAATGAAAAAAGTCAGATTCTTTAATCCCATTTTTGGCCCTGTTCTGCATGTCTTTCGCAGTCTGAATGTCAGAAACTGGA
>NW_020525750.1:0-162500 GCF_003368295.1 Carassius auratus
AAATTTTATTTAACACCAGGTTAAATGTGCAGTATAATAACCCTTCACCTGTCCCACTGCTGCCACGCAATGAACTCAAGTAGCAGAGAGGTCTGATGTCTGTGACCCTGACTGGAGATAAGTGTTTGTCTTGCTGGTTGGGCACTCAGTGTGCATGTGATGGTAATCCGCCAGTTGTTAGCACAACTGCCACGTTGCCTGTGCATTTCTCCATAATGCTGACAGGCAGGCTTGAGCGCAGTTAATCCCCGTCCCAAACGCCGTCTCCATCAGACTGATAAAGGCCAGCACATAAACAGCCCTTAATGAGAGTGGACAGCATGCAGAGGAAGTGTCCTCTCTCCCTGCTGGCCCCTTCCAAAGTCTCTGACTATCTCACTCTTTTATAAAAATGAGATGGATTTTAGTGGAGCTGCTGAGCTGTGTATTTTTAGTTTGATCTATTCATGACTTTTCTTATTGCTTTTGGGGTTAGATATTTAAACAAACTCCTAAGTATTACAGTATTACTTTACTGAGCGATTAGATTTATTATTTTGCCTGGTCAGTGAAGTAAAAGTAGACAAGTAGACAGTCATATGCCCTGTCCACCAACAACACATACCTCTGAGATTTTTATTATTAAACAGTCTCATTCCTGATTTATAGTTTTCAGAATTTTCACTACCCATATGAGAGAAAGAGACATTTCAAAAGCACGGTTACCTCTTTACTTGCAAAATTATATCGTACAGCCAGACACACATAAGATTCAATTCCATCCTTTGAACACACTCGGGCTTGCGGCTCGACGCCAGTATGACAGCCCACTCTAAACAAATGGCTTCCCCCGCAATCACACCGTGAATTATTTAGACTGTTGATTTGATGTGGCAACCAAAACAACAAATCAGAAAACAAATGAAGTCGACCTCCGTCTGTGTATCGGGCTGAATTATGTAGGGCAAATGCTTTCATGTACTGTTTGTGTTTGTTTTCCACTATTTGATATGTGCTTAATTAAAAGTTTACCATGAGTTACGCACAAGATTTTATTACTTAGGGGGGTTTCGAAAAGTAATAAAAAGTCCTCCAAATGTTTCTTGCTTTATGAGACACACACCATTAGCTATTAAAACTAGTTGCAGTTCTATGCTAAACTGAGCAACTTTCTATGATATTTCCACACAGGAAGATGGGAGCTTCTCACTGGCGTTCAGCACAGCCCGGAGTTCAGAGCGTCAAGACAAACAAGGAGAACTCACCTCACAGAGTAAGAGTTTTAAAACATCTGTCTGCCTGTGTTTCTGTTTCAAATAGTCTAAATTAGGCTGACTTCAGCTTCATTCATGCCAGGGATAGCCTTTCTAGAAGTAACTGCATGAAACTGTGTTTGAAATGTGTTGTTTCGGGCAGCTCTCTCCAGGCAAGATGAAGATTAGAGTGCTGAAGGACGAGCCTGTACCAGGTGGGTGGACTGGAGTCTGACGTGTGTTTTGCCTGGCTTGTTTTTAACTCCTTTTCCCATTTCCTCATTTTCATTTATCACTTGGATACAAGCATTGTGAAGCCTTAACTACAAACCCCTTCTTTTTATGTAGGAATTTCCAAATGTTACAAGTCAACGTCTAGTAACTGAAACAAAACTTGTTCCAAACAATAGGGTACATAATTATTAAGGCGTCACATGTACTGTATCTGTTGCAGACATTGCACTGCAAAAGTTATTTTCTTGGTCATTATTTTTGACTTATTTTCCAGTAAACGTCCTTATAACAAGATACATATACTGGAGAAGCAACACACTGAGTAGGATAAGATTTGCTGTTGAATTGTTAGGGGCCAAGCCCTGAAGGGGCTGTAGTTAGGGGCCATCTCTATAGCTGTCTACTGCAGTGTGAGTCTATGGCAGCCCTATGAGTGGAACATAGGAAAATGATCAAATGTAGCACATTTGTAGTGATCTGACCAACTTTGGGGTCCCTAGGACCAACTCTATAGTGACACCACCAGTTCAAAAATTCAACTTTTGCACATAACAAAATTTTAATTGAGTTCATCGGATTCCTCTCTTTATGCTGATCACATTCAATAGCTTACACAAAGAGTCCACCCATTACATTATTGGCCATTTTGGCACAGTCTTGATGAAAATGGCCCCGTCTTATTAATTAATTGACTATTTTATCCAAAAGTTTTGTTTTTAAGAGCATTCATGCAGGTTAGTTTATATGGCACATAATGAACACATTACAAAGGATCCTTTGTTCCCTGGGTTAAACTTTTTGGAACGTTAGTTTGGATTTACTTCCATATTGAATCATTAACTTAGTAACATGCTATGCACCAGCTCTGTTTTAATCTACTGTTGAGTCTCACATGTGTGATGCACGTGCTGAACTGTTGAGAGAGTCGATGCCATTGTGGAACATTCCAAATCAGTCAGATGGCATGATTCTCTCAGAAGATACCATCCTATGCAGATTTCATGTGCAGAGTTCTGAATTGTGTGTGTGTCTGTGTGTTTTTGTTACTTCAGCAGTACAGAAGCAGGTAATAGCGGAACGAGTCGCCAAGGTACACGGCACTAACAGGAAGCTCAACCTGAGGGGAAAAGTCTGTGGACAGTGTGAAGTTCAGCTGGCCGGACTGGTGAGTTTTCATCCGTTCTGTTATGTGAACAGAACTATTCTTAATTCCAAACTATCCATCCCTTTCATTCATCACGCATCATGTCTCAGGTATACACTGCTGCTCTAAAGTTAGCATTTTTTTACATTAATTTGATTAAAAAACTGTAATATTGTGAATTATTATTACCATTTAAAATGAAATGTATTCCTGTGACACAAAGGTACTTAATATTTTTTGTGGAAACTGGCAAATATTTTACAGTATGTAAAATTTACAGTTTGCACATTTTACTGTCACTTTAGATCAATTGATGCATCCTTACTGAATAAAAGCATTTATTGTTTTCCAAAAAAATATCACTGACCTTTTGAACTTTTTTTGGTATGAGTGTTTCTACTAATATAAATATCCTTGAGAAACACAACATTTTTTCTATACAATTATTTCTGCACATGCCGACATTAACACAGATCTTTCATGAAGAATGCCATGCCACTTCATATATTACTGTTTTCCCACGCTGTTATAGTGGTACCATGAACTTCAAATAAACCCATCACTAGTCAGACATATCGGTTTAGCAGCTTTTTCAACCAGACTAAGGTACAGATAGTCAGAGTCTGTCTCTTCGAGACTAAAGCGCATGATATAAGGGTCTGTTATCCTTCATCAGTTCAAATAAAAGAGCTTCCTTAGCTCCTAACAGTAAGATTCCACTTTTTACTTTGGCCAGCACTAGATTGAACTGCTGATAAATACAGAGCTGCAAATATATTTCTACTCATCCAACAGGATTTCTCAGCAACGAAGACATGAAGTGCAGATTCTGTTGTCCGGAAGCCCCTCTTAAAATCAGTTTTGGGGAGAATGCCACTGCTGTCATTTATTTCAGTGGTGTCGTGCTGAATTAGACCTTTTTTTATGTGGCCATTAAAGGAGCCGGTAATGGGCACAGCTGTAGATTCACAGAGCAGCACTGTATTTACCCTTTTCTTTATTCACCGTGAGTGTGTGGTGCGTGTTTGTGTGGCCGTATTAAAGGGGACCTTGTCACCCTTGGGAGATTTGGGACTTTCATGCTCTGCTTGAGTGCTTTGAGACAGACAGTCTCGAGGGGAAATGTACCTGTGGAATTTGCACACAGGCATTTGGCTGTCAAAGACAGCAAGTGTGTTAAAGTGAATGTTCGGGGTGTGTGTGTATGTCTGTCTCGATGTATTTATGGATTTGTAGAGCCAAGGCATCCTAAGGGTTTCCTCCCGTGCTCACTCACACAACCCTAGAGGAGCTAAAGTTGAGCTGAAAGCTGTTGTTTTGTTCAGAATAGAATGTACTATACTATTTACTCTAAAATGCATGTAACACTGGATACTGCCTGCCTACTTAATTTTCAATATGTGAAATATACTTCTCAGATAAGTAAGATAAATAAGATGCATACTGTACTGTACATAGAAATGGCTGATATCTCCAGTTTCTCGTGATTGACTGGCTTGCATGGCACATCCACTAGTTAGTTGAAAGTAAACCAAAATCCATGAGCAGAACTGTATATTCAGCTTTGTGAAATGATCTGTAAATATCTGCTATGTACAGTTTGAAGATGCAGAACTTCAGCTTTGAAATAGGAAACGTTTGGACAGACATTGCGAAGTCTACACATTTCCACTTATTTGAATGAGTTGGTGTTTACTACTTTGGATAAGCTCTTCCTTAAACAGCATGTAAAACAAACCAAACTGTGACCGGTCACTTGACCTTTAGCCTAATGAACTATGGCTGCACACAGAAGAGCATACTACCTTTATGTTGCTGATCTTTATCTGACAGAATATTGTGAGGTGTATGCTGTATATGTTTCCACCTATTTTAAGTTGCAAAACTATTTATCAGACTATAGTCAGTGTTATTAATTTGTCATGCTGGTAACAGAAGGTCAAGTAGAGCACACTGCATTGTGCGATACATTATTTCATGCACCGTGCTTTGCCTCCACATTTTGGCAAATGTAATAGGTAAAATAGATATTGGATACAAACATACTATGTGCAAAAATGTTCATGTAGACTGCAGATATAATATTCCAAACATATCCAAAGTCTGTCCAAATGGAATTGAAACTCTTCCGAGCATCATGCATCTCTCCAGCTGAAGTGCTGCATCATCATACAGATGTTCAGACGAATGAATCAAGACAGCAGGCTGGGTTCTTTTACAAGTGGCTCTTCAGCTGTGGGTTTGATAGTGGGTTTTGAAATTCTTGTGCTGCTATGCAGTCTGTCTTTCTATCTGTCCGTCGGTCCATCAAACGGCCTATCCTATCATCCTCCGCATCCATTTACAATCTGTAACAAAATAATGAGCTCCCTTAAGATATGTGCGGCTCCCTTCTCTCCATTTTAATATGTATCGTGTTAAGCAAAAAGTGCAAGATATTTAAATATATATTGCTGATATTAAAGTTTTTTTTGGGTGAATGTACCTTGCTGTAGAAATCCTGGGCTTATTTAATTGTTGTTTCAGACGTGTGCAGAATGCGGAGAAGATTATTGTGTGGGCTGCTTCGTCAGATTCCACCAGAAGGGGCACTGAAGCGCCATCGTATGGTTCCCGTACAGGTGAGGAGGTGTTCTGACAACCACCCTCCATCCCACACACACACACACACACACCCTCAGCAGCGACAGGCACAAACCTCCAGATTCAGCCTTCCTCCTCCATGCCGTTTCTTAGAAACGCAGAATGCTGGTGACCATTAGTGGACAATCTGCTCACTCGAACCCAACACTAATTACACACACCTTTCCCAGGTTAGAGAACAGCCACACAAACACAAACAGCTGATGTGTGTTCACACACACTCGCTTCCGTCAGCTTGAGTTTGTTTTAGAGAGTTGAGCGGCCCCATGGTTTTATAAGGTGAAAACTGTATGTCTGACCACTTTCGTTCAGGAAGGTTGCCTTAGCCAATGCAACAAATAAGCAGCATAATGTTTTTTTTTTTTCATTTCTTTTTGTTCCCATTAAATTAACTTTATGTTAAAACAACTGTGCTCATTAAATTACCTTTTAGCTATGTGATTTTACTATTATATTATCACTATGATCTACACTTGCTTAATTGACTAATGAAGGTTGACACTATTTACACTTATGTGTACCTATGTACAACCATTTACAATATCGTCAAAAGTTTGGAATCATTAAGGTTATTTATTTTTTTGAACTCTCAATTAAACTCATTAAAGCTGCATATATTTGATCAAAACTGTAAAAAACTGAAATATTATGTATTATTATTACAATATTATACTTTTTTTTTTATCTTCTGCAACATAATTATCTTAACTGTCATTTTTAAACAATTCAATGCACCATTGCTAAATAAAAGTGTTCTTACTGACCTTCAAATATTGCATGATAGTGTGTCACGGTTTCCACAAAAATGTTAAGTAGCAAATCAGCATATTAGCATGATTTCTGAAGGATCATGTGACACTGAAGACTGGAGTTATAATGCTGAAAATTCAGCTTTGCATAAAACTACATTTAAAATAGAAAGTAAATTCCTGTTTTTACTGTATTTCAGTCATTCAGACTGTTGAGTCAACTGGGAAAAGTCTGACCCCAGGGCATGCAGGGAACATACTTCACCATGACCCCATGTCCTAAAGCACTACACATAGGCATACAAATATGTTAAGGCATCATCATGTGTTTGTCAGTGTTGATCGTAGCATTTGAGGTGCTCCAATTATTGCACACTATGAGTATACTGGAATGGTGTGGAGATCAGCTCTTCTTCTGAGAAGATGACATTGAGTGGCCCACATAAACCCTTCGCATCTGTCTTCATGTTTATATCCCATCATGCAGCATTAGGCAGCAAATGTGCACCACCAAACTTACTTCTGCCCTGTGCGACGCTCACCCTGCACTGCCGCATACTGAAAGATGTAGCTACACAAACACAAGCAAACAAGTCCAGATGGAGGAGAAACAGAGGAACCCATAGGCTCTCTTCTAGTGAGCTTCCTCGCTGTTATTTTAGTATAATATACCATTAGAAAATGTATTAAAGGTATTACATGTATTATTTTTTTGCCCAAAAATAAAAAATCTGTTGTTTACTCACCCTCATTTTGTTCAAAACCTGTGTAAGTTTCTCGCTTCTGTTGGACACAAAATATATTTTGATAAATGTAGCAAAACAGTTTCTGGTCCCCATTGACTTCCACAGTAATGTTTTTCCACACTATGGAAGTCAATGGCTACCAGCAACTGTTTGGTTACCAACATTCTTTCAAATATCTTCTTTCATATTCAACAGAAGAAAAGAAGCTTATACAGGATTAAAAAAAAAAAAAAACATAAATTATAAGTAAATTATGACAAAATTGTCCTTTCTGGGTGCTGCTTGAAGGGAGTGTGCAGTCTTGGCAAGAAACTAAGAATTGTATTTAACTACACTGGGCTCTGATGCAGCTTTATGCATCCTAATACTGTTGAATTTGCTTCCATGGGGGAAAAGGGAACAAATATTAATATTTTTTCCCTAGGGTTTGTTCTTTGCAAGCTTGGTTTGTCTCCGTCTGTTTTTGATAGAGAGGCATTTGTCCATTTGCTTTTGATTCAGTCTCTTTTATCTCAAACTGCACACATTTATTCTCCCTTTAATAGTTTCCTATTGCTTTCTATTGTCTGAAAATCACTATGCAGAGATAAACTAATTCATCTGCTATTGTTTACTGTAATTTGAGTGCATAATAAAAATCTATTCACAAGACAGTCAAGGTTTTATCTGGTGAGGTAAGAGAAAGCATTATTCAGCAGCCACGACCACCTTAATGGCCACTAACAATGTTATCTTAAGGACATAATGTCATAAAGAGGAATTTGTTGTCTGGGTACCAGTTATTGGGTGTATTATATGATTTAATCAAACTTTTCTTCATGACTGTTATTCATTTGCACTTTTTACGGCGAGATTTGATAATGTTTGCAGTAATCAGTAATAAAAGGAGCAATTACCTGGTGTAAATATGATCAAATTAAAGGAACCCTACCATGCTACATGTAAGTGTTTTCTGGGTTTTAGGTTTCGCAGTGTATTGTACGACATATTTCATGGTTACTACTTTTAAAATGAAAAGTGCACTAATTTGTTTTCAAAGTTGTACATAAAGCAAATTTTATTGGATGTTATATAAGAAAATTTCACGTTTAATGCAGTGTGTAACTTGCCATTTCTTTGCAATTGTTTGTGAAATTTGTTAGCAATTTCTGAGTGAAAATTGCTTCTACACCATTTTCCCCCCAGTGTGTGCAATGTCCTGCCCAACGGTGTTATTTTAGTGTCATTTCATTATATAAGACACTATTATATTTTTATTATTCTTTAAATGTCTATGTGTGTGTGTGTGTATGTGTGTGTGTATATATATATATATATATATATATATATATATATATATATATATATATATATATATATATATATATATATATATATATACATATATACAGTACAGACCAAATGTTTGGAAACATTACTATTTTTAATTTTTTTGAAAGACTTTTCTTCTGCTCATCAAGCCTGCATTTATTTGATCAATAACACGGAAAAAAACTGTAATATTGTGAAATATTATTACAACTTAAAATAATAGTCTATCACATTGCTAAAAAGTCTATCACATGATCATTTAGAAATCATTCTAATATTCTGATTGTGTTGGAAACAGTTCTGCTGTCTAATATATTTGATGAATAAAAGGTTAAAAAGAACTGAATTTATTCAAAATAAAAATTTAAATTCTAATAATATATATTCTAATAATATATTTTCTCTACTATCACCTTTTTTCAATTTAACTCATCCTTGCTGAATAAAAGTATTGATTTTATTTAAAGAAAAAGAAAGAAAAAAAAGACTAACCCCAAATTACTGACCAGTAGTGTATATTGTTATCAAAAAAAAAAAAATTATATTTTTAAAAACATAGCTTCTTCTTCTTTTTAAAAAAATTTTTTTTTTACTTTTATTCATCAAGGTATCCTAAAAAAGTATCACATGTTCTGAAAAAATATTAAGCAGCAGAACTGTTTCCAACTTTGATAATGAATCATCATATTAAAATGATTTCTAAAGGATCATGTGATAATGATCCTAAAAATTCAGCTTTGCATCACAGAAATAAATCATCATTTAAAGTATAATAAATTTAAAAAACAATTATTTTAAATTGTAATAATATATCAGAATATTACTTTTTTTCTGTATTTTTGATCAAATAAATGCAGGCTTGATGAGCAGAAGAAACTTCTTTCAAAAACATTAAAAATAGTAATGTTTCCAAACTTTTGGTCTGTACTATATAAATAGTTAATCTAAATACAAATGAGCTGAAATAAAATAGATTAAGTTCAAGTTTCAAGTTTTCTTTTTAGTTTTAACCCTGCTGTCCCAAATACTAGACTACATTATTGTTTCTGGTTTTTACAACTAACAGATACATTTTACAATTGTCACAGATGATGTGTTTTGAACACAGGACATCCCATTTAATGATTTGGATGAATGCTTTACCTATAAAGAGTGTGCATTCATTCGGTTGCATCAGTACATTAGCCGAATCATTAACAGGATGCATTTGTATACTTTGAACTGAAAGTCTGACTGAAATCTATGCTTCGTCCTCCAGGCAGAGCTCCAGACCCCTGTCAGCACTCGGGATGTGTTGGGCCGCCTCCAGCAGCAGGTAAGCGGCGAGGAGAATCAACAAGGAGCGTCCCCCAAATCTGCTGATGAAAGTAAAGCTACAGAGAAAAGATCAACTCCTAGGAGCCTTTGGCCCACTTCTGATAACAATGTACACCACACACAGGTGAGCCACTGATTGTTTGGGGTTGAACAGTGAATCATACATTTAGCTTCTTTAGGTCAAATCCAGTTAGAAATGGATAATGCATTAAAGACGGATTTATTATGTACATTGTAATTTTTTATTTCTGTTCATAAATAATTGTAACCAAATTTAAACTGCATTATAATATTTGCAGATATCATATCGTGCAATATAATGTGCATTGAAAACATTACTAAGGCATTAAAAAAAATGTAATGCATTGTACTGTATATAAAACTTTTTAGCAGCACATGTCCACAAAAAAACAACAAAACAACAACAGACATTACAAGCATGAGTTAAGGAGTTTTAAAGGAAAGAAGTTTATTTTTCTGTACAGTGCATTATAAAGGTATTTATGATGTACATGCAATGCATTATACAGTATATTTTCATAAATAATTATAACCAAAGTTAAAATACATTATATTTTCAGATTTGGTTCATCTGAAATTGATCTTTTGAGAAATGTGTTTTGAAGGAACACTCCATTATTTTTGAAAAAAGTCTCACTTTATAACTCAAGGCCTGAAAATCGTCCCCAGCAACTCTGCTATTGCAGCAACTACACAAACTAGCTGGGCACTATCTTCAGGTGCTGCGTAATATCACTGCGCCTGCAGCATCCATGATACGGCAGCAAAAAGTTCCTTGATTATTACGCAAGAATGAGGGTATAGTTCTTAGCCATATTAGCCTAGAAATTCACAACTCTCATTTTCCATCGGTCTTGGTACACAATTTAACTACAGAAGAGTCAAGTTTAAATGGGAAAAAAATATCAAAACTCTTTGGTCATTTTTGAGTGAGATGCTAACGGTCTAATCAGATTCTATGATCTATGCTAAGCTAAGCTAAAAGTTCTACAACCAGACCCGGAGATCGGCTGAATGGATTCGAAAACAGTACAACTCAACTGTTTAACTGTAGGGGAGTTGGAATATTAGCCTATTTTATTTTTTTAAAGTGTGGTGTTACTTTAATGCATTACTTTTTCTGTGTAACAAGGAATAGATAGATGAGCTCACACAATGCATTACAAGGTGCATTACAAGTCAGAATTAATGCATTAAATATACTTTTATGATGCATTATATATGAAGATTTCTACTAAAGTGTAACCATATTGTACAATATAATTATCATTTAACAAAAGTTTTAAATGTTTTAAATGTTTTTTTTTTTAAATGTAGTTTATTTTTGGGATGCAAAGCTGTATTTTCAGCATCATTACTCCAGTCTTCAGTGTCACATGATCCTTCAGACATCATTCTAATATGCTGATTTGATGCGCAAGTAACATTTTCAATGTTACACATAAATGTTGTGCCATTTTTTGGAAATAAGGACATTTGTTCATATAATTTGATGAATAGGAAGTTCAAAAGAACAGCAGGTTTTTTTGTTGTTGTGTTTTTTAATCTATGCAACATATAAATGTATAGTACTGCAACATCTGATCGGTTCAGTGCATACATCTTGTGTTCTTGTTGGCAGGAATGAAGTCAACATTTGACTACAAAAACTTGTGGAAACTTGGACATGTGCTCCATTTAATTGAATCTCCATCTCTCACTGTCTCTGTCACTCTTATTGTGTTCTCTGTGTCTCGCCTCAGGTGTTGTTCATGAATGACGGTGTTGACTTGGAGGATGAGGAGGCTGGTGAGGGAGAGGACAGCTCTCTGCAGAGAGGAGGCTTTGATGAAGAAGAGTCAGCCAGGTCCTTCCAGGAGGCTCTGAAAGAGTGGAGAGAGGGAAGACAGAGACCAGGTAACACACACATTTATGCATCTGAGTGTGTGTGGAGGGTCTACAGTCAAACCACGGTAATAAAGTGACATGCTGTCCGGTTGGTGTGAGCTGCCACATATATACCCTTGCAGGCTGTCTGAACACACACAAACAGTCTCTCATAAAGCACACTCATGTGTGGCATTGACTGATAGAACGCACGCTGCAAGTGCGTCAGGGCTGCTGATTGGTTGCCAGGTAACTACATTCAGTATATGCATGACAAACATGTTCTCGATGATAACGTGTGTGTGTTTTCAGGCGCTGCGTGCGGTTTGCTGAAACGCCTCCATGATTTGACAACATATGATTCAATGAGTTTAAAAAACTATTCTCAGAAACTTGAATGATGATGCCAGTTCACAAGAAATTCAATCTGTTAGGGCTATTAGTCAAGAACAGCAGGATATTTGTTGCTAAATGAGAGCAGACGTGAGGTCTTGTGCATACTGTTAATTCTAAACTTACTATGCTTTAGGAGTAGTTTATACAATGACGAACATCACAACCTCATCACAATGATCTCATCAGGTTATCTTGCAGTTTATTAGTGGCAGATTCATAATAATAAAGCTTAGAAGATTAATCAGCTGTGATCTTGATGCTCGACTTTATCAAAGGGAAAATGATAATACTTTACATTAATGCAAAGGCAATGATTTTATTATTTATAGTACATAGTATTGCTACAGCTGCATACAATTATAATTTGAAGCAAACTGTTATTTAAATTAGTAAACCAGAGACAAGAAATGTCATGAGCTGGCTTTGATGTAACGGTCAGAATTAATAGAGGAGCAATTTATTTTGATCCATGGTGACCCATATTTCACATCTAGTGTAGACATGGTGTTATGTGAAATTTGATTATTTATATATATATATATATATATATATATATATATATATATATATATATATATATGCATATTTTACATATTTCATGCTGCGAATACAGTAAAAGTAGTATGCTTGCCTGTTATTTAAAACATTGTTTATGTATAGTTGGGTTTAAAGCTGAATAGGACAGCCGTTCTTACACTCGATTGAATCACACTGCAGCAAAGTAAAGTTAGTCCTTATCATGCATCAGACTCCTTGTGTTTGTCCCTCTCTCTCTTGCTGCAGTGCTGCTTGGCTTGTGCTCACTGTGATAATGACTATTGTGTTAAGGGGGTTTCAGATGCACTGAAGTCTAACCGCCCTTTATATTCTCACAATACAGCAAAATAACTAAAAAAAAAATAAATACTGCACTCGACAGCAAGTATTTGTTTAATATAAATTTTTTAGTGGTTTGCATGAGGCTAAAAAGGAAAGGGTTTGCTAAAAAGAGTGTTTGAACGACTTCTAGGCTACATGCACACTTCACTGTAAATATGGTTATTTTCCTGTTCTGGACACACAGAGTTTGGACTGAAGGCTTGATTGGTGTGGTTTTCTCTCTAGTGTCCGTGATGGAAACACAAACAGAGAAAGGATCCCAGCCGTTAATTTATGTGGAGTTCAAGGAGGACACTTTGTGCTACATGGAGAAACTCCTCTTGAAAAAGCACCGCAGGTTAGTGCTTGTCACCTCACACTTTATAACCGAACAGGCACCCATTGAATAAGAGCATTACAAGCTTCATTTACCTTCCCAGGCCCAAATTAAGGTCCATTTAAGATCAATTAATGACTTATGGCTGCTAATTACAAAGCCTTACCTTTAAGTTGAGTCACTGGAATTTATTGAGCTAATCAGCACCAAAGCCTCATGGTATAGCTTTATATTTGTAAAATCTTCCTTAAACAAACACACTGGCACACAAACCTAGCAAGCTGCCTATGTAGGGACCATTTTAAGATATTATAGGCACACTCCTAATTAGGGCTGTGCAATATGGGGAAAATATTGAATTGCGATTTTTTTGACAGATATTGCGATTTTAAATTTGCAAAGGCAAGCTTCAGCTCGATATTGTCAATAATGTGCAGCACAGTATTAGTATCACTACCCAGCTGAAAAAAAGCTGAAATTACAGTTTCCATTAAACCATTACAAAATTCCTTTTTGTTTTAGGCATTATTCCAATAGGAATCTATCAAGTAGACACCATTATAGTTTACATTACACCAATACAAATCCCATTATGACCCTGAAATCCATTACATTTTCAGTTGTGTTTTGGGACAATTATATATATATATTCAGAGGTCTGCAGAATATATATATTAAGCAGACAAGATTATAATGGTATAACTACTTTTACCGAATCAAATTAATTACTGCATTTCACTGGAAAGATTTACATTTTTATATAAATAAAGAACTCTATTTCTTTAGTAAATTATTAAAGTATTACATGTTACATCGTATTTGGGATTTTAAGAACAAGTGGAAAATGTGGTGAATGTTTCATTTAATCCAAGTGAAATTAGCAAGCGGTTAGACTGAATTTACATTCGTTTTAAATGCAGAGCCAGGTTGCGTGCATGCATCCAGCCATCCATACTGCCAGATGCGCTCGTGGAGGTTTGCGGTGCAGGGCCGCGCGAGAATATAACTGAGCGTTACGAAACAGACTGTGTGAGTGCAGCAAGTGTGAACGACTCGTCTATGACCCGGGATTCACGCCGCGTGGGGAAGAGAGGAGCGAGAATGAGAAGCATTCAGACACAGGCTGTGTGTGCGCTCTTCTGAATTGGGAATAGCGAACATGCAATAAGGGATGCTCTTGATATGCATTGTGATGCAGCTCTTGCAAATTATCTTTTTGTTTGTTGTCTGTCTTTTCGAAGCTTAATTTACATAACGATTTTGTTTAGTTATAATTTGCCTAACTATTGGTCTGACCCTGTAGACGCCATAATCCCACTCTGTCTCTCTCCTCTGTGTTTGTTTTTTTAGTTTTTTTTTTTTGTGATGGGCATTTACACAGAGCTGATTGGGGAGAACAGAGGTGCGCTCACTCTATTGGTTAGTAAGATTGCCATTCAAGGCTGGCAGTCATGCATAGCCTATGCTCTGGAACGGCGTAAAATCGCGTCCACATCGCAGGCTTTTGCGATTAGCAAATAGCAACAGCTGAAATCGCGATTTCGATTAATCGCACAGCCCTACTCCTAACATGAAGAATGTTCCAAATAGTAAAGGGCAGTAAAGTCTAAAGGCAGCATAGAGTGCAGCAGTTGGGCCCCAGAAGTAAAAACTCCATTGATTTTCTTCATAGGGAATTGATTTTTAATGATAACCTATAAACCTTTAAAGACAAATCTGTTGTGCATTCTCTTAAAATACTTAAATATCTGTATGTATATGCATGTTTTGCAAAAAAAAAAAAAAAAAAAAACCTTGGAAACTAACTGAAATAATAATAATAAAAAAGTTTGTGTTGAAGTACTAAAATTTTCAAAACTGAATAATAATAAAAAAAAGCTAAAAAAATGAATAAAAATGAAAAACGAACATAACAGAATTACTCAAATTAAAACAAATATATATGAAATATATACATACAAAAGTTGTCTTTAACTGGGAGAAATGATGTTTATACTGTAATTGTTTTGAAGTCACCATAATGGTGATCCCATTTTTCTGGACTCTTTGAACTTGCATGTTCATTCATTTCTGATCTAGTCATATCTGAAGTGTATCAAATGAAAAAAAAAAAATCTGTTAAAATGATGATAAATAATGATACAATTTTATTTAAGCATTATTTAAGCAAAATTTAAGCATTTTCTATTCATAGCTGTTTGTGGATGGCTCAGTGTAAAAGGTTGTGGGTTTGATTCCCAGGGAACACATGTTAGGTAAAGAATGTTAGTCTGAATGCACTGTAAGTCCCTTTGGATAAAAGCCTTTGCTAAATGCATAAATTTAAATTTAAAATTGTATAACTCGACATACAAAACTCAACAATAACACTATAAAAACAACATTTACAACATAAGTCAACTTTACAAAATAAACAAACAGCACAAATTGCTAAAAGTGAAAAAAAAAAAAAACAAGTTCAGTAGCACAAATAAAACCAACATGAATTAGAAAAATCTACAGCATGTTCTATTCATGACGTGTTGTCTGCTGGGTGCCTTCAGAGTACATATGCACTGTAGATACACAGTGTCCCACTGGGAAAGTAATGCAAATATTAACCTGGAAATTCACACTAAAAAATTTAACAGTGTATGAATAATACTAAAATAAAATCTTTGTAGTACATTCTAGGTCTTCCATTTCAGTTAGGGTGCTGCTTTTGAAGACAGCACACTAAGTTTTGAAAAAGAGCCAGTGAAACGGTTGTTCTGCCCTCCCCGAAAAAGATTGTGATGCTCGCCTACGAAATGAGAGAGCCTGACAAAAGCAAGCAAAACACACAAACACAGTATATGTAAACCCTCCTAAGTGCTTTGAACCGCTTCTTGAGCGTTATGGTATCTGTGGCAGCGATGGTATTTAGGTCGGCTATTTAAGAAGGGTCTAATTGTGAATCCGTTAAATTGCCTTCTTTCTGTGAAGAATCACGGAACAGGAAGCTGGATTTTTCCAGCATGTGCATTTGTGTGTTTGGGTTCTGTGGGAGGAGGGCAGACGCGTGGCCCAGGGCTGCAGCTCACACTCTGGAGGAACGGAGTGTGTGATAGGGGTGTCTAATCCCTTCATACACTCACAAACACACACACATGCAATGAGGAAAGCAGGCAGCAAAAGATGGCTTCAGGAAGGGAGATGAGAGCACAACGAATAAAAGAGAGAGACGTTTGTATGGTTGTAAGGTTTAAAAGACTAAACCTGTGGGTCAGGAAAATCTGGCTGAGCTGAGATTTACTCTCGGACCCAGGAAGTCTGGGTCATCAACTTCCTTCAGCCAATTTCATTTGTTTTGGATTGAAATTATGTTGCTTTTTTTGTATTAACTGAAACAGCATTTACATTTAACTTTCATATTGTGACATAAGTTTGGGGCCAGTAATATTTTTTTAAAGAAATAAATATTTGTATTAAGCAAGGAGGCATTAAATTGATCAAAAGTGATAGGACATACATTTATAATGTTATAAAATATGTCTGTATCAAACAAATGCTGTATTCATTAAATAACCTTTAAAAAAATATCAAGATGTCCACAAAAATATTAACCAGAACAACTGTTTTAAATATTGATTATAATAAGAAATGCTTGAGAAGCCAGTCAGCATATTAGAATGATTTCTGAAGATCATGAGACACTGAAGACTCGAGGAATGATTAGACAATTTGATTAAAGGAATAAAATACATTTTGCTGTAAGTATTTATGTAAGCAGGTTTTATATAAACATGGTTTTCTTTCTTTCATCTTAAACCTCAAAACCTCGAAAATCTAATTTTGCTTCTTAGAGTAAATTTTGTTTCAAAGAAGTTAAGATGTTTATACTAGAACACAAGAAAAAATAATAAGACAATGATTACGTATTTGTCACATTCATAAATCATGGTATGTCACTCAGCTACTCTATACTCCAATGACGCTCAATTGTATTTGTACCAAAAGTGGCCTAATTTTACATACCTACAACATGGGCAAATTAACTACTCAGTCAAACAGCCCACCAGCCAACTGTTTTTGAAAATGTGTAGTTGTATACATCTCTAAAATAATATAAGGCAAGGCTTGATTTTATGCATCAGGAATCGATTAAAAAATTGCTGAAAAGACGTAAAACATGTCAGGCTATTGCATTATTGGTTAATGTTATTTTTTACTACTGTGGAAATATTTTTCAGAGGAGGATAAAGCTATTACTAAAGTGCTGTGCTGTGCTGAAATGTCGTTTATTTATAGTTGTACCATTGAGGAAAGGGAGCCTGATTAATTATCCTCAAATTTCTGAGTGTGATTTACTGGGAGCAGCATTATTTTCTCTCCCTCAGAGGACAAATTGAAGAATTTCAGCCCCGGTCTGTTGTCCAACGCCGACCAGAACCACCCACACCTCCACCCGCAGAGACAGATGAACTGAGCCGAAAACTGACAGGTGTGGCCGGTTTCATCTCACACACACATCTCACACACACACACACAATAAAACAGTAAACTGATAATAGACATTCACGTCACACAATTTAAAACATGAAATTACTTTTGACAATATTTATGTGTTTTCATATATATATATATATATATATATATATATGCATACAGTTGTGGTCAGAATTATTAGCCCCCTTTGTAAAAAGGTCAAAAAAACGTAAATATGAATGTAAATATACAAATTATAAGAATTTCTAGGGGTACTAATAATTGTGGCCAACGTGTATTGGAGAAAAACATTAATTTCATAATTACATGTGCGTCTCAATAAATTAGAATGTCAAGGAAAATTTCATTTATTTCAGTAATTCAGCTCAAATTGTGAAACTCATGTATTAAATAAATTCAGTGCACACAGACTGAAGTCTTTGGTTCTTTTAATTGTGATGATTTTGGCTCACATTTAACAAAAACCCACCAATTCACAATCTCAACAAATTAGAATGTGATGACATTCCAATCAGCTAATCAACTCAAAACACCTGCAAAGGTTTCCTGAGCCTTCAAAATAGTCTCTGACAATCATTGACACCCTTCACAAGGAGTGTAAGTCACAAGGAGTATTGACTCACATTTAACAAAAAAAACACCAATATACTATCTCAACAAATTAGAATACTTCATAAAACCAATTAAAATAAACATTTAGTGAATTGTTGGCCTTCTGGAAAATATGTTATTTAACTGTACATGTACTAAATATTTGGTAGGGGCTCCTTTTGCTTTACCTGCTGCCTCAATTCAGCGTGGCGTGGAGCTGATCAGTTTGTGGTACTGCTGAGGTGGTTTGGAAGCCCAGGTTTCTTTGACAGCGGCCTTCAGCTCATCTGCATTTTTTTGGTCCCTTGTTTCTCATTTTCCTCTTGAAAAGTCCCCATCTATTCTCTCTGGGGTTCAGGTCTGGTGAGTTTGCTGGCCAGTCCAGCACATCAACTCCATGGTCATTTAACCAAATTTTGGTGCTTTTGGCAGTGTGGGCAGGTGAAAAATCCTGCTGGAAAATGAAATCAGTATCTTCTGGTCAGCTAGTCAGCTATTCAGCAGAAGGAAGCATAAAGTGTTCCAAGATTTCTTGGTAAATGGGTGCAGTGACTTTGGTTTTCAAAAAACACAATGGACCAACACTAGCAGATGTTATTGCACCCCAAATCATCACATCCTGTGGAAACTTAACACTGGACTTCAAGCAACTTGAGCTTCTACACCCTTCCTCCAGACTTTAGGACCTTGGTTTCCAAATGAAATCTAAAACTTATAATCATCTGAAAATAGGACTTTGGACCAATGGCAACAGTCCATTTCTTCTTCTCCTTAGCTCAGGTAAGCTAGGGTAACGCCTCTGACATTGTCTGTGGTACAGGAGTGGCTTAACAAGAGGAATACGACAACTGTAGCCAAATTCCTTGACACTTCTGTGTGTGATGGCTCTTGATGCCTTGACCCCAGCCTCAATGCATTCCTTGTGAAGTTCTCTAAAATTCTTGAATCCAGTTTGCTTGACAGTCCTCATAATATACAGGTGAGGACCTCAGTCCTCACCTGTATATCCCCCCCCCCACTTTCAACTGTTTTACTTCAGTGAAATGTTAGATTTTTGTTCTTCTTTGCTCATATTTACCTTTTTTTCTTCTTCTTGCAAACATTTAAAGGGATAACCCTCTCCAAAAATCTGTCATTATTTACTCAGCCTCAAGTTGTTCCAAATCTGTATGAGTTTCTTTCTTCTGTTAAGCACAAAAGAAGAAGTTCTGAAAAATGTTGGAAAGCAAACAGTTGATTGTAGCCATTGGAAAAATATTGTAAGTCAATGGCTACCGTCAACTGTTTGTTGATGTGAATTTATTGCACAAAACAGGACCAGAAAAATATATAAAATACATTTGCAAATATATATATATATATATATATATATATATATATATATATATATATATATATATATATATTTCTTTTTTTTTGTCACTGTAAACTTGTCTTATCATCATACCTGGGTTAGAAAATGGATGACAAGGAATAGTGGGTGACTGGTCGTGTACATGCTGTGATTCACATAGACCCGTACAAGTGCACTCTCACCAAAAAAGTTGGAGAAATGAGCTGTAAGAGTCACTGCAGAGGGCAGCTTTCCTCTCACAGCCAGCAACTCGGATCCATCACTCCGTCCCTGAAGGGTAATCACAGAGCTCTTATTACACTGGAGGAGGGCGATGGTCTGACAGAGCACTCCGACAGCTGATTGAGAGAAGTTTCTAGGTGCTGCTGGGAGGCCGGTTGATCACAGCTGTCAAGGAACTGACCACATTCAGCTTTTCCCAAACAGCCCCACGATGAGTGGCATCTCTCTTCGTCAGCACCAGCCCAAGCCTGTCGCATCTTTTCTAAAGCCCTCCATGATGCTCACACCCAAAACATTTTTTTAGTCACTTTTTCAAACGCATCCTGTGTATTCAGATTTTTTTCAAGACCCCAGCATTCAAAAGTCTTATGCTCACCAATAATGCATTTATTTGATCAGCAACTGTAACTGTTACAGTAACTGAAAAACATTGTTATTTAAATGGAATAAATATTAAAAATGCATTCCATTTATTAACATTATGTATTTACTGTTGGTAAAAATACGAAAATCTAGCTGATCCCATATCTTTAAACAGTAGTGTATTTTGAAATATTATGAAAACATTTTTTCTTTAAGTAATATATGCATGAATGAATTGTGCACGGATGGGGTGTTTATTCAGAAAATAAATTAATGTCTTAAAAAAATAAAAATAAATAAACATTTTCACAGGGCATGAACTGAAATAAGATCTGTCACTCTGTGTTATGAATAAGTGTGTACAAACTGAACATTTAGCTGATTTAATTTCAGTGTTTAACTCTAAACATAAATCTGTTTTACTGCATCTCTGATTCGCAGCAGAGCGGATGGAGTTGCATAAATACATTACCTCTCTGTTCACGATCCCTCCCGCTGAGGATGCTGGGAAAGCGAACAGCCCTGCAGAACCCTGTTTAAGCATCATAGAGTTAGATGAGGTAATTCTGAACCCCAGCACCCCAGTTTCTCTAATGGACTGCTGGGTGGGGGCCAGAGAATAACTCCTCAGTAATGTTTCTTTACACTTATCATTCTGTCTTCTTCTGAAAAACTGTTTTTGTCATTTTAATTTTTCCAGAAGATGGTTGGAGATGCTACATTTTACAGATCCTTTGGAGTCAAGCAGAGAAACGAGAGCAAAATGTAAGAAACTCAAGATCAAGGCAAACATGAGATGCTTTGAAAGAAAGCGACAGAAAAGTTCACAGTAGGAGTGTCGTGTTGAAGCAACAATATTATTGAAGTTGCTGTGTTTTTCTTATTTCAGAACTGACACAAATACAGTGTCATGTTGACATTTACATTTATATCAGCCACAACTAGACTTGAAATAAAACTGTGGGAGTAAGTTATTAGATGTTATATATGCATGTCTGTTTTTCTTCTTTAAGTTTTGCATCTGTAGGAAATGAAGATTTATCTGAAGGAGGAGATTTTGAATATTCGGTCTTGCCTTCCACACCGTATTTCTCTGAGATGACCAAAGGATCCTTCAGTGAATGTAATTCTGACACAGAGATCAGCTCTTTTTCTGAGATGTGGCCCCAGTCTCAAGAGACCGACAAATCTTCGCCATCATTGCCAAGATCAGAAAGCTTGTCTCCACTTCAAACGAGGCTTCAGAAGTCACAGCACCTGTCGACTACCTCAGAGCCATTTCTGTTGAATTCACAAACAGGAAGCCAGAAAGTAGAACTCAGTGACTCTCCAAAACCGAGCCCACGGATGAGATCTTCCGCAGCACAATGGGATAAACCCTCAGCGCTTCTGCCAACATCATCTCCTTCACTCCTAACACCCAAATTAAAACAAACTCTCCCATGCTTTGAGGACCATATTTCCACTGTCACCCCCTCTCCTGGTAGAGTGCCATCTGTTAGGGCTTCTCGATGTCATCCTCCTGCTTTTCTCATCTCTAAACAAAGTCCTAAACCTCCAGATTCTCCATCCCCAGGGTCTAGATCAGCTTCCTCTCCAGTCAACCCAATCCAGTCCATACCTACTCATTCAACACCTGTTTCTGAACCAAAATTAGCTCAACTGTCTTCAGAATTTGCTATCACTTCCCAAAGCACTGCAGTTCCTTCATTAAATCCGTCACCTAGAGAATCATCACAGTCTGCATTGGTCTCGGATAGAAGTACGTCTAAGCCTATCTATGACTCCATCAGGTCCTCTACGCCGAGAGTTGAATCCTCTCATACTTACAGGCACCGTTCACCTCCGGCCTCTAAATGGTTAAAGGCACCACGAAAGTCACCCAAAGCTACAGTGCTGTCCTTACAGCTGAGCATGTCAGGTCAGTAAGATTTATATAGGTACATTTTTATTGAAGTTGTCTGAACTCTACTTGCAGTTTTGTTTGTCTTCCATGATGTGCTTGAGCCACCATGTTTATAATTATTCTTTGAAAATGATTGTGAGTGAACTGTTTCCTTTGTAATTAATAGCAGTTGAAATATATTTAAAACCAATATATACCACATGAAGCTGACTGTGCATTACAGATTTTACTATGCTTAAGTGGTGTTATTTACCCTTGAACATTTAACCAATGCAAAATCACTGTAACATACAAGTGACTTGTGGATTTTATAAAATGGTGGCAAAACCAATATGGTAAAATAAATAATTTCATAAATAATAAGTAACATATACACTACCGTTCACAAGTTCAGGGTCATTCTTGGGTATGGCATGAAATATGAATTTGAGGAGTGATGAGAGACATGAAACTAGTACAGATATGAAGGATGTGTCGGACAATTATACATTTTATCATCTTTGTACAATAATATATGCATGAAAGACCAATCCAAATCAAGTATTCCATTCCTGTTTGATAAACATTAAAAAATACTTAATAAATGACAGAAAACCTGATTTAGAACCAATCCCTTGGGGTCCAGCACACAAAGATGATGAGAAAACACCAGTGTAGACATCAGCCTTCATTCACACAGTGGTTGTTTCTTCAGTATTTGCTGACTAGCAGAGTGATGGAAACTTCAAGCTGTGTAGGATAAGCATTATTAATGCAGGAGACAGCAGTCGGGAAGCAGGGAAGAGAAACACACAGGCTCTGCTAGACCATGTCCAGGCGGCTCGCTGCGAACGTTAGATAAGTGTGTGTGTTTGCTGAAACATCTCAGTGTTTTCTCTCCTCCTGTCCTCATGGTTTCTCTTCTCTCACTATTTGTCACTGCTCAGATTCAGAAGAAGAAATGACAGGTGAAGATGCTTGCCTGGTGCCCAGTGAGGAAGACTCATCTGATGAAGAACTGAGGCGAATCACAGATGCAGAAGAGCAAAAGAATGGATTTCCCTCTCCGTGTCCGACCACAATGCCTCTGGCAGACCCTCATTTCACTTGCACACACCTCACAAAGTCAGAACATGACAACACAGAACCGGACCTGTTTACAGGATCTTCCCAGGTGATCAGAGACCTGTCGCTTCCTCAACCTCAGTTACTTGTAAAAGATTACCCAGAACCCAAGAGTCTGCATTGACTCTGCATCCGTTTAAACAAAAATAGAATAAGAACTGTGAAATATTATTATATAAATGCTGATTTCCTTGACAAAAATATTGCTTATTATTATTATCAATGTTAAAATATCCAGGTTTCAAAATTCATTATTATTTTTTTCAGGATTTTATGATGAATAGAAAGAAAGTTTGAAAGAACTGTATTTCTGTGAAATATACATATTTTGTAACATAAATGTTGGTATAAATTTAATGCATCATTGATAATTTAAAATATTGATTTCTTAAAAAAAAAAAAAAAAAAAAACATTTCTGTCCCCAAACTTTTGTTAGTCTATTGACTGTATGAAGATGGAAATGCAGCCACAAGATATCATGAAAAACATGAGCTTTCATAGACTCTCTGCTGGAAATATAACTGTAAATGGACCATCAGCGTTTAATAGCATAACAGAAAGAGAGAGAAAAGAGAATGAATTACATGAAACACCTGAAATTAAATGTCTGATCAGAAAGCGGCCTTATCTCTGCTCTTTTGTCTGGCGATCAGAAAATTTGTGTCCTTAATTACCACCCACCGATTCTTTTTCCCCTACCTCATTTTCCATTTAAAGGCCACTGACTGGGACTCAATCAAAACATAATTGTTTCTCATTTCCTTTCAGTTTACAACTTTTTTTTTTCTTTTAAAAAGATCTGTCTGTCCATGCGTTTCATCTGAAATTGACAAATTAAATTTGGCCTAATTTAACCTGCATAAGAGATAAAAACGTGTTTAAATGCCCAAAAATGAGCAAAACATTACCACAAACAGGCAGAGTCCACAATTTTGTTTTTCTATTAAAATAAAAGTTTTTATTTTACATTGTGACAACATTTCAAAGAAATACTGTTTTTTTAAACTTTCTATTCATTAAAGAATCTTGAAAAAATGTATCCTGCATATTAAGCAGCACAACTGTTTTCAATATTGATAATTATATTTAATGTTTATTGTGCACAAATAGTACAGCATATTAGAATGATTTTTGAAGGATCATGTGAAGCCGAAAACTGAAGTAACGATGCTAATAATTCAGCTTTGCATCACAAGAATAAATTACATTTAAAAATTTATAAAAATAGAAAGCAGTTGTTTTAAAGTGTAATAATGTTTCACAATATACTGATTTTACTGTATTTTATTTCAAATAATTTCAGCATTGGTGAGTGTGTTACTTGGTGAAAGTGATACTAAAATAGAATTACATTGCAGACCCATATGAAATGGATATATGATATGGATAGGAGTATATATATATATATATAATTTGGTTATTATTCAGTAACAAACAGTAGTTTCAGAATTCACTTTTGTAAATATATATTTTTATATTTGCAAAATGCAAGATTAATAACCCTTAATTGGTATTTTGCCAGTTTTATATTTTTATAATTGGTAACTCACCATTATAATTTAAAAAAGAAAGAAAAATAAACACTACAATAAATTGCATTTTTATATCATTTTGAAAACATTAGGGCCATGTCATTGACCTACTACTGACTAATGTTCTTTCTGTTTTTCTTCTCTCCCACAGGCTGTTCATTCTGTAGCCCAGCGACAGGACATCCAGTCGGGGCAGTACCAAGACCTAGAGGGGATCCTGACTTTGGGAGTGGACCCTGGAGTCCTGCAGCCTAGCCCAGCTCCAGCTCAAACCTTTATAGAAGAGCAGAGCCACACAGGAAGTTTGCTAGGTATATATATATACAGTATAAAGACTGCTGAGGATTAAAGGGCAAGATTCAGATATTAAAACAAGTGGAAATTCTATAAAATCACTCAGTCAGCGTAGAGCCTGCCATTATGAGGAAGCTCTTGACATTTCCGTGTGCAGAGATGTTTGGGTCAAGATGCCTTAATGACGTTCGTACAGAAATGAAACATTGTCTAGACCTTAGTAAGGTTCATAATAGTCAAGTGTTACTGTACACACAGCAGATTATTCTGTAAGAACTGACCTTGCAGCAGAATATCTCCTTTTCACAGGAGCACAAGTATACTTAATATGTATTTCATTAGAAATGACAGAGCTCTGTTGAGTTAAGATCCGCATCCATTATACTGCATGGTACCGCATGATCTGACAGAGACCAGAGGTTAACAATTTCAGAAAGATGACTGCCATGGAAGCTCTCGAAACCAACAAGGAATCAAGTCTGAGCCCTAATAAGAAGCAATTTTAAAAACATATACTCCATCTTTCAAAAGTTTGGGGTTGGTTAAGATTGTTCAGTGTTAATATAAAAGAAGTCTCTTATGCTCTGCATTTATTGGATAAAACATACATTAAAAACAGCAATATTGTGAAATATTTTTATAATTAAAAATAATTATTACCTCATATTAGTCATTTATTCCTGTGATCAACTCCAGTCTTGAGCATCACAAGAGATTCTTCAGAAATCATTCTGATATGCTGATTTGCAGCTCAAGAAACATTTCTTAATATTGTCATTGTCACATTGAAAACAAGCAATATGCAAGCTACGCATATTCTCAATGGAGCTTTAATATTTTTGTGAAAACCATGATTTAGTTTTGATTCTTTAATGAATAGAAAACAACATTTATTTGAAATAGAAACATTTTGTAGCATTTATAATGTTATTACTGATCATTTTAATGTAGCCCTGCTGAATAAAACAATATATAAAAAAACAAAAACATTACAGTAAAAACAACAGTAGTGTACACACACCTCACTAATCATGCCCATAAAACCTGACTTACCACAAAAGCAATTCTAGGTGTTAGTTAAAACATTCAGTGTGTGCTATTTACATCTTTCCCAACATTAATACATCCTTTATGCTAATAATAGAGATAAGACATTTGGAATGCAGCGTTTTTTTCCAACACTAATATATGACCACGCTTTAATGAGAACCATTGACGTCTCTCCTAAACCGTGCATTCTGTTCTGCTCGTGTTATTTAGATGCCTAATTATTGCATACTTAGATAGATTGGCCATTGAAGAGAGCTGCTAGCTTAAAGAGGAGTATAAATTATGTCTCTCTCTTATTCATTCAGTCATTTCCTGGCATTCTCCTTTGGCTCCTAATGTGCTACCTTGGCAAGGCCATTAGCTTGACTGTAAACACTAATATTTCTTTTTAAACAGCTCTATTTAAAGCCGTTGTTTGAGTATGCAGAATCGAAATATGCAAAGGCAATTTTTTTTTTATCTAATACCGTAAAAAATGAAGCATCTGTTTGGTTCATTGAGCTTCAAGGTTGATGAAAACAGAGGACAGATAAGTCCCTGATTCACTTCCGTCTCTGTCATCTCTGTTTTCATTGGCTGCTGTGTCACTCCGTCAATTTTCTGCAGTCTTTTCCTGTTCCCATCTTTTTTGTCTCTGTCACAGTCCAGCCGTTTTTATCGGCCTGTCTGCGCATTTGCAATCCCTGCCGTGCACTGACAGGAGCAGCGGCCAGTCGACTGGAAAAAGGCTTAATTACAGCAGGCGTTTAAGATGGCATGTCTGCATGTCACATCAGGCTATCACAGGCGCAAGGTTTTTCAGCATAGGTTTGGGGTTTGTTAACAGTAGGCTGCTGGTATGAAACCAAAAATGAGTGAGCAGCGAACTGCTAATCTGTCCTTGAGAAAGTCTTTTGTTTGAATGTGGTCGTGTAGCCTGAGTATGCTGAGTATGTTTTATCTAAGTCTGCGTCTACTGCTAGAAGGTTTCCACGTTCAGTATGGATATTTAGAGCTGTGATGTACAGTAACCTGTGTAAACTATGTTAGCTCTGATAGTGAACACATCAAGAACACATCATGATGGGTGTCTTGCTGTGTGGAGATCTCATTGTTTGTTTGATCTGTAGTTGTAGGGCAGGAGTCCTGGATCTCCAGCAGCAGTCTTCAGCATCACGCAGAGGAAGAGCTGGTCGCTGCGCTGATGAACGCTCGGCCCGTCAGTAGCACTCCTCGTACATTCACACCATGCCGTGGAAGAACATCATCACAGAGGCTGTGTTTCAAAGGTCATTTGCTTTCATTTCTTGTACAACAACAGACATGGGTGTAGACACCAGATTCAATCTGAATGAAAAAGTGGCTGTGAAGAGTATAACTTTTTCTGTTCCGTATGTCATACCGGTGTATCAATCTTTCAGAAAAGAAAACATTGAAAATATCTTTCCCGTTGACATGTTCATCATGCTCTCAGACTGTCTGTCAAAAAAGGCTATGAGAAAAAATGCTCAGAGAAATTCTGGAAAACAATCAGTGTGATTTTTTTAATATTTTTGAAAGAAGTCTCTTATGCTAACCAAGGCTGCATTTATTTGATCAAAATGCAGCAATATGCAGCAATATTGTGAAATATTATTACAGTTCAAAATAGATGTTTTCTGTCTTAATATATTCTAAACTGTAATTTATTCCTGTGATCAAAGATGTATTTTCAGCATTATTACTCCAGACTTCAGAGTCACATGATCTTCAGAAATCATTCTAATATGATGATTTGCTGCTCAAGAAACATTTCTGATCATTATTAATGTTCAGAACAGTTGTGCTGATGTATATTAAAACTAATTATATATTTTTTTTCAGGAATCTTTAATGAACATAAAAGTAAAAAAAAAAACTATCCTTTTGTATAAACATAATCTTTTGTAACTTTATAAATGTATTAACAATCACTTTTGATCAATTTCAATGCATTCATACTAGCTAAATAAAAATGAATTTCTTTCAAGAAAATATATAATGATATAACTCACAAGTCGTATGAACTACTTTTATGGTGCTTTTTGCGTTTGAAAGCATTGGTCATGGTCTGTATTTATTCAATGGACAAGAAAATGTCCCTTTCTGAGTGTTCCAAGGTAGAAAGAAATTCAAACTGGTTTGGAATTGACATGATGATGAGTAAACAATGACAGATTTGTCATTTTTTGGTTGAACTGTCCTTTTAAATGAAATTATCAATTCTATTAATTGCGTCCTCTGGTCTATTTCCCAAATCTAGGCCCTTAGAAAACAGTCTGAGTAAAATAAAACCTTCGTCTCTCTTCTTAATTTCCTTTCTGTGTGCAGACTTAATCCAGATTATGCTAATTATGCGGCTAAACCTGTGTTTAAAATGTTGAGCCTGTCTGATGTTATATCTTTGCCGTGACTAAACGATCATTTACAGAGAGCCTTCGGACAACGGGACATCAATAACATGGCTGTAGAAGAGTCGCGCTGACTCTCAGCCGTGGTGTGATTTATTGGCTTGTGCCCGTAATTAAAGCCAAGCTGATTCCTGAGCTTCCTGCGCCAGCACACGCGGCTGAGGCTTCATAAAGAGATTATTGTGTGTTGCAGCGTGCAGGAGTGCAGGGAATGCGGCCAACTACATGCTCCTCAATCTCTCGGCTCAGCTAGCTAGCTCGGTTTATCAGTCTCGCTTTCTCTACCTCGCGACACATCTTCCTCTCTGTCTCTCGGCTCATCACTTGCAGGTCTGCAGAGGAGGGAGAAATAATCTGTTTAACAGCTTGACAGCTGTGATTTCGGCTGGTGCAAATCAAAGCGTCAGATATCTGTCCATGCATTTCTTTCTTTCTCTCTCTCCTGTTCATTCTCTGTATATCTCATACACTCGTGTCAGGTTAGACACGCTAGATTGAGCCTTTTGCATCAGAGGATACTCAAAGCCGTCGGCCTCCCGAGTCCAAATCATGGGAGGCGATATCAGCTAAAACATGATCACTCCTGCTGTGTCATCTGGGCATTTCAGTTGTGAGCTACTCGCTTTTTAAATATATATTTTCAGTGAAGGAATCATTCTGATTAGCTTCTACAGTATTTTTCAAATGTTTGAAATAATAATGCAACTGTGCAAGGATGCAATAAATTGATCAAAAGTGACAGAAAAGAGTTTTATATTGTTACAAAATGTTTCTGTTTCCAGTAAATGCTGTAGACTCCTGAAAAAATGTCAATATTAAGCCACACAATAATATTAAGATATTTGGAACATTGGTAATAATCTTGAGCAGCAAATCAGCATAAAATAATGATTTCGAAATTCAGCATTGCATCACAGGAATAAATTATATTTTAAAGAATATTACAATAGAAACCAGTTTTTTTTACAATTGTAATAATATTTCAGAATATTACTGTTTTTTACTGTATATTTGATCCAATAAATACAGCCTTAGTGAGCACAAGATATTTCTTTCAAAAATCAGACACAACTTTTGAACCATAGTGGGTAACACTTTATAATAACTGCACACTATTAATCATCAATTAAGCATTAGTAAACAGATAATTCATAATTTATAAAGCATTAATAGACAGTAAAAAGCAGTTTATAAATACAGATATAAATGCTTTATTCTTGATTTAAAAGCATATCTATAATGTGTTTAATAATTGTATTTTCATACTTTATTCATGATCAATTTATCATTTCTCAATGAAGTATAGCATTATTTACAAACCAGTTATTTAGGAGTTGCCAGTGATTCATAAGATCACAAGAAATTTAGTAAATTCAGGTAGTTATAAAGCATTTAGTAGTGGTCAGTTAACTATTTATGTGAGCTCATCTAAAGTGAGTCTAGTTATGCCTTGTAAAGCATTTATAAAGGATATTTAAAGGCTCAGTTATCTTCTAAACAAAAAACGGAAAACAAACACCACGCAGTGATACAGAACATAGAAATATTAACAGCCTTTAAATCTCATTTGTAAAAGCTTTACAAGGCATAAATAGTCCTCACTTTAGATGAGCTCACAAAAATAGTTAACCAACAACTACATATGTTTTATAACTACCTGAATTAACCCTGAATTACAGTAGAAATACATATTAATAATCCATTTATTAACACTGTAAGTAACTATTACTAAATGTCTGAATAAAAAGATGTATGAATGCACATTTAAATAGTTTATTAATCATGTACTTACAATTTCTAAGTGATCTTATGAACCATTGACAACTCCTTAATAACTGGTGTGTAAATAATGCTATACTTAATTTAAAAATTATAAATTGATCATTAATAAAGTGTGAAAAAACAATTATTAAATACATTATAGATATGCTTTTAAATCAGGTATAAAGCATTTATATCTGTATTAATAAACTGCTTATAAATGTCTATTAATGCTTTATAAATGATGAATTAACTGTTTCCTAATGCTTAACTAATGATTAATAGTATGCAGTTATTATAAAGTGTTACCCAGTAGGGTACGTACTATAAACTTAATAAATGAAAAATCAATTTATTTAATCTCTCTTTTTTATAGCTTGATATATCCCAGAATTGGACAAAATAATAGATCTGGTGATATAATACATGGAGAAAATGCTTATGATAATTAAACACTGTTTTTAAAATGAATCTGATGATTAAATTATTTGATTGACTCCACAGTTTATGCATAAGAACTGAGTGGTGTGAGGTGTGATGTTGCTAAAGTCACTAAATAAATCTGAAGCAGTATTTTGGTGAATCAGTATCCTCACTTCTACTGTAATGTTAGCTGAGTGCTGTTTGGTGAACGTAGAGTTGTCTAATTGGAGTTAATTTCACTATGAGCAAGAGAAAGATCACACAAGACAAGAAGAAACTAGGGAATTTAATGAAAAGGTCACATGGAAGAGAGAGACGTGTGTGAGTGTATTATTGTGATTTGCTGGATCAGAGAGCATTTAAAGCTCTGTTCGACTGAAGCTGATTAAGACACCAGGTGACAGTAAATAATCCTGACCCCGTTAATTCAAGCCGCCAATCCCAGCTGTCTTTCTGTGTTTCCTTTTCCCATCATTACTATGTCACAGTCACTAGAAGTATAACTGTAGGCAACCATCACTGTTACTGCTGCTCGTACTTGGCATTAGATATTTGAACATTAAACTTTGCTGACCATCAAATCAGAGGGTGTGTTAGCAGCTGTTTTCTTCATGTTTCTCTCATTACCTCATCCAGCTATTATTATTCTTTTTTAGGCAACATAAGCAGATGTTCTCCCCTCTCTACTTATCGTCCAGACCCATCAAACCGGCCGCTGTCTCGTGCCGCTCAGGAGATCATGGAGGTCCAGTCGGTGGAGCAGCTCGACCTCCAGGACTCTGATGAGGATGAGGAGGATGTCCTGGCTCTGGCCTGCCTTGAGGAAGAATTCAGAAATATGAGCACTACACAGTTAGATGAGGGTGAGGATGGACACATTCCAGTGGATTAGATTTGTCTGGACTGCAGTGACACACATTAAGAGTAGTGATAATTGATTAAAAAGTGAGTAAATAGAGGACAACAAGAAGTAAAAGTTAGGTCTACAGTTGTTGTTAGCCTATTAAACAGCTATATAGTAAAAAATGGCTTTCATAGCATTTATTTTTCTTTCTTTTACATTGTATTGAAACGTTTTACTAATTATTAAGAGCTATTAATGTTGCATTACGCAAAAATTAAAATATATATTACAGAGGGAATTTTGACACTTTTGTTTCTAATTGAATAAGAAACTAATTTCATTTTTTTTTATACCTATTCATGTCCAAATCGTACAAGCTGCAACAAACATCTATTTTAATATCGTAGCACCGATATATTTTTAACATTATATAATAAACACAAATTAATAATAACAAAATAAATTGATATTATATATTTATACATTCATTTGATTATTACATACATTTATTTGATCAAATATTTGGAATATTTTTGAAACATTTATTTCAAAATAGTTTTGAAACAAAATACAGTAAAAACTGTAATATTTTGAAACATTATTACAATTTAAAATAACTGCTATCTATATATTTATATATTTAAAGGTGTAATTTATTATTTATTTTCATTACTTATCAGAAATCATTTTAATATAATATACTGTATGTGTGTGTGTATGTGCGTGTGTGATAAATATTTTACAGCATTATTAAGAATTGATGTTAAGTTTGATAATAACTATAATGAATGATTAATGAAAGTCCTTATAAGGTGTTACCTACAACATGCATAGGTTCTTGATTTTTCCCTAGCACAGTAAGAACACACTTATGTTCCTGATAGCCCGTCTGGTTCAGAGAGGCACGTGTCCCGCAAAACAGCACACACCACGCGCCGGGTACCTGCTACCACGGCAACTCGCTCATTAGATGCCCTCATTAGAGTCAGCTCATTAGTGTTCAGTCTGCACACTCATTAAAACAGCCTCTCTAGCCCAGCACACGCGTTCAGCCTTGATTCATTTGCTTATTTCAGCATTCATTCACATCAGGTGAACAGACACACTTATACACGTACACACAAATACAACTGGTGAGACCAACCGGAGAGGTTCAGCGCTCTCTCTCAGACACACACACACACACACACACACACACACACACACACACACACACACACACACACACGTAAATCCAGCTAAATCTAGCCAGATATCTGTGATTTATGGTTCTCATTCACTTTCTAACCCTAACCCTAAGTGATTCAGTAATTTAGTAATGACATACAGCAAGTAATAAACCCAGTGGAAATATTTGCATATTTTTCATAACATGTCTTCAAAGAGATTTTTATAACCAGAATTTTCATTTTCATATTTGTGGCAGCTGAAAAGTTGGTAGCAAAATGTAAAAAATGAACATGCTTAACGGTAAAGTTTTTCATTTTTAATTAGAGTGAACAGTTTTAGTATTTGATTCATTACTTTATCAATACTGGTATTCGGTAGAGTATAATGAAATATTTTGTTGATGTTTTTAAAATAAGTTGTTGTTGTTTTTATGCTCACCAAGGCAGCGTTTATTTTTATTTAAAATATTTTGTAATTTATTCCTGTGATGCAAAGCTGAATTTCCAGCATCAGTACTCCTTCAGTGTCACAAGATCCTTCAGAAATCATTCTAATATGCTGATTTTTCAAAATTCTAATTAGAAATACATACATATAAATTCCAAATTCTTTTAATCAAATTATAAAGAGGTCAGTAATTTAAATAGCACCAGATTCACCAAACTCCTTCCGCCTCTGTTGCCGTCAGCCATGTTCTTAAAATTCAAGATTGCCACAAGCGTTTGTTAAAGCATTAGTTGTAAACCTTTAACCATGACAGCTTGCTTTGAGCAATAATGTAAGAGTTATTATACATGTGTGTTTGCTGCTGTAATGATGGTGTATGACACAGATTTCTCCTCTAGCAGTGTTGCTTTACCTTTCCTGACAACATTATGCGTGTAATGAAATATTGTCTAAAATCTATGGCATGGTTTGGGAAAGTGTTTTGTGTTTCCGGCGTGGCTCAAGAGTTGCCTGGCGTTATCTGTGAGCCCCGGTTGTGTTTGAGTGTATTTGTGTGCTTTGTGTACGTGTTTGTGCATGATTAGACAGACAAATCTCCGCTGGAGGCTGACTGCTGCTTTGCTTTTGGAGCCTAGTGTGCTGTGTGGAGCTGAAACTGGATTATAAGGCCTACTGAACATGCTCTGTGTGTGTGTGTGTGTGTGTGTGTGAGTATCAACACATGCTCTCAGACTGGCCCAGAGCTGAGCTCACACAAAACACATCTTTACTCTTATATGTTCTCTCTCACTTCCTGTAAAATTTCTCTCAAACAAGAACATTCATTTCTGTCACACTTTGACTCATGTTTCATTCATGTCAGACAGCGAGAGCATGTGTGTGTGGCTGAATCTCATGAAAACTGTAGAGAAATGTCCTGGTTATTTCACTCCAAAATCAATGAGAAATTTCAGTTTGCATAAAGAACAACATTTCTAAGGTGAAAAAGTAGGAGGAATTTTATGTTTAGTTTTTTTTTTGTGAAGAATTAAAAAATGACATGAGATGATGACATGATCAAATCCTATAATATATATTTTGAGTGTCTGTACAGAGTCATGTGTTCAGTTTTAATAATTATTCGATTCAGAGAAGAAACATAATATTTTTATTTGGATACATAAGTTAGTACCCTTATGAAACAAAAATAATTTGCAGTATATTTGAAAATCTCATGTAATATATTAGGCATATATTCTTATATATATTTATTTTTTCCAATATATTTCAATATATTGAAAGCGCCAATCATTTGTATATTTTGCAATATATTATATAATATATGTATCATCGATATATTATTAAATGTATTCAAATATATATATATAGAAATTAAAAGGGAAAATAATATATTAAAATATATCACAATATATTTTCCTTTCCTAAGGGTACTTAAATCTTGTGTTTTGTTAGCATTTATATGTTGGTTTGTTCTAGTAATTTTAGTACTTAAATTTCAGTTTGTTATATTTCAGTTTCTAACTTCTAAATTTCTCATTTGGTTTACATTTTTAAAAAAACTATTAATATATCAATGCAAAATATATTTCACATTTTTCATTTTGAGGTGACAAATGGCATCTCTTTCTAGACATTTCTTTGTGACTACAGTATGTGCGTGTGCAGGTTTTTAGTTGTTTCCAGGCACCCGGCGGCTCAAACCTCGTCTCTGTCTTTGATGTGACAGGATGAAGAGGAGGAGATCTTCATCAAGAATGATATGAGGCGTCTGATGACCTGAGACTGATTTCCAGGCCCTGATTACAGCACTCTCACCATGCTCCTGATATCCGGCCAATCAAAGTCCAGACCCTGCAGTCCCCCAATGCTTTCCTATGTTGTTATAGTTTTGGTTGTAAATTGCAACAATATTCAGTTTGTTTTCATGGAAACTGTTTTGAAAGATTTGCTTTTGTTACTGGTAAAGTATCCGCTAAATGACAAGAATGCAATTGCCTTTTTAGCTTTTCTAATTAGCTGCTTATAGCTTGACAGGGTTCATGAGGGTTCTGGAGGAAGGGAAGATGAAAGCACTGAAGACTGCATGAAGCGGCAGCATGCAAATGAAGGCATGGGAAGCAGAGGGATTTCCCCTACAGAGAGAAAGAGAATCCACACGTGGTCACTGAGCGCAGACAGGAAACCTCCCACAGGACATCCTCATTTTAAGGGACATCAGGCGAGCAGAACAGAGTCAGTACTGTGCAGATAGGTCTTGAATTCAGTAGGGCGATATTTTTAATGGCTATATTTAATATAAAATGTCTTTAAAATCAAATGTGTTAATATTTTGTCTATTTATTATATTATTCAAGCCAGGGCTTCCCAAATATATTTTGTCACCTGAGCCAATTAGACATACAATATTTACTGAAAATTCCCACCGGGGTTTTAAAATATGAATATTTTACAACACTGTTGCATGTTCATGGTTCTCTGATGGTCAAATTGACAAAAATATTTATGTAAAATATAATGTTACCAATCTAGCCTCTGCTAGCCTTCAAAAACTTGTGGATCTCACTTCCCTGTCAATTTCAACAATTCATTTATTTTTAGTTTGGGAACCCTGCTGATGTTCTCTGAAGCACTTATGATAATATAAAAATATCAGAAATACACGACAATCACAACAATAACAGATCTGGAGGTTCAAAATGATTAGACGTTTCTTTATCTCCCATCCTGATGCCTTCATAACCGGAGAAAGTGAGAATTAACTCGGTCATCGTTCTCCCAGGACAGCTAGTTCCTGCAGCCATGGACCCTTGCTCTCTGAAAACAATGCCTTTTATAGTTCTCACCCTTCACTGGGTCTGTTTTCTCAGAGCAGACACAAGAGATGCGGCCCGTGACCCGCTTCATTGATTCCTATCAGAGACGGGCTTGCAGAGGCAGCGTATGAAAGTGCCCGTTGTGACGGATACAAGCTATTACATTTTTAAAACACACTGTTGTCTTTTTTACCACACTCTCACTTTTCACTCTCAATGCACTGTGGGAAATAGCTGCTGGGGTTTTAACACTCATACTCATGTGTTCCTGTGGCTCAGTGGTAGAGTATTGTGTTAGCAGTACATAAGGTTGTAGGTTCAATTCCCAGGTAACACACATACTGATCAAAAAATAAAAATGTGTATAGCCTGAATGCACTGCAAGTTGCTTGGAATAAAAGTGTCTGCCAAATGTAAATGCAAGATTTTGCCTAGAGGACACACACCCCATAGAATATTTTTACTCCACATTTTTTGTCCTGCCTTATACCTCCAATATATACTTATACAAAATACGGTTGGAGTATTTGGACTCTGATGGACTTGTACTTGAACTAGACAAGGATTCTGACATTTTGGACTCAAATACAGTCAAACCAATGTCTTGTGTAACATGAAAGATAAAAGTAACTAGATAAAACTTAAATAAGGCATTAATAAATGTCTCCCACTCCAACTCAGTTGGTTTAACATGCTAAATGCCCATAAATAATCAAAATATAACACAGTCCTGCATCTTGTGGAAAAAGGCCATATATTAACTAATTTGATGATGCTGAGTTATAAGCATAATAACTAAAAATATCAATAAAAGCTTTTCAACACAAAATAAGATTTTTCTTTTTCCAATGATGTATCAGCTTTAAAGGGGTCATGATGCGATTTCGTTTTTTCTTTTCTCTTTGGAGTGTTACAAGCTCTTGGTGCATGAAGAAGATCTGTACAGTTGCAAAGACTAGTCTCAATCCAAAGAGATATTCTTTATCAAAGTTAAGACTCCAAGAGCCCCATAAAATGACTCGTTCAAACACACCCCCACATATTTATGTCACTATGTGGAAATATTTGTGTAATGCCACCCAAATGTTCACGCAAAGAAAGAAGTTGTGGTTTCAGTAACACAGTTAGTATTGAAGCAGTCATGTCAGGGAGATGCTGTGTGTTTCTAGGTGAAAGCAAAAGCATTTTATTTGGCTGTTTCTTGAACCTAGGAGAGGATGTAATTCTGAATTTGGTGCAACAATCTGGTGCTTCTGAATCAGCTACTGCACTGGGTCAGCTGGCCAATCAGAGCAGACTGTGCTTGTCAGAAGGAGGGACTTTGAAGAAAACAATGTGTTTGAGAGAGGCAGGGCATAGAGGACCTTCAATAATGTACAGCATTTGAAAAATATAGATTTTTTTTTTACATTAAAGCATGTCAACATATTCTGTTACACCAAATACGCAAAATAATGATATTTTAAAAAAGCATCATATGACCCCTTTAATGCACTTATCAAAATAACAGTCAAAAATAAGTATTCAGTTCAACTTACAATCTGCAAAGTATTTAATGTCAAATAACTTTGCAAAATAAGCACTGTCACTGTCACTGGCCATAATTCTAACCTTAGAATAGTTCCAACCTGGCTCAGAGTGAGACAGGAATCAGTTTTATACTGATTATGGGATAATACAAGACTTCTTCTTAGAAATGGTTATGGATTTTTAGATACAAGTATTGGATTTTATTTGGCAAATATGATGCATGGTGCTGTAATCAATTAATTCATATGATGTTTGAAAACACAATGTGATTTCTGACGGACAGCAGCAGCAGAAGCATGTCTAGAATAAAAACAAGGCATTTGTCAGCTGGAATGTGCATTTATTTGCAAACTGGTCAACGGAAATGACTTATTTGCTGTCCAAATGCACGTGTTTATGAATACATTTTCCGTGTGCTTTGTCGCTCCAGAGCTGATCTGTCATTCCGGTGACAGGTCTCCAGTTGGACCCACACAGATTTTTCCACCCTGTGCATAAACCAGGCACTGGAGAACAGCAGCGGGTATTACTCATGAACCCACTCATGCCATTACATGTCACGAGGCGTTTGTTGATGTATATGTTTACACTCAGATACATGTTTATGTCTTCATCCACTCATGTTTGCATGTATATGAGCATGTTTGAAAGAGTCTAAATGTTATGACCAGAAATGTATATTCAGATCCATAAAATAAGTACATTTTTTGCTGCCAGCATTTCACCTCTTATAACCTCGTATCTGAACACACCGTCTCTGGGCTGATTGAGGTCTCGCTGTGCTTTCATTAGACTGTTGCTTCATGTACCGGAAGGTCACGTAGGCTGTTTATTTGTCACGTCTCATTGTCCTCCAATCAGCTGTGCTGGGAAGGATGAGCTAATGAACGGGGTGTGTGCTGTTTTCTCAGTGGGTGGGAGAGCTGAAGCGGACCACCGTAATGGGCACTGAAGACAGAGGTCAGATAACAGGTGCTTCTCATTACTGAAGACAAGAATGCCAGAAATCAAACAAGCGAGCACATCTGAATGTGTTGCATTAGCGAGCGTTAGTTTGACTTTAAAATGGAGCGAGAGTTTTACAAAATACTGTACACTATTGTTCAAAATGTAAGAGTCTCTTATGCTCAACAAGGCTGCATTTATTTGATTAAAAATAAAGCAAAAATATTAATATTGTGAAATATTATTAGAATGTAAAATAACTTTTCTGAATATATAAAGCTAAATTTTCAGCATCATTACTCCAGTCTTCAGTATCACATGATCCTTCAGAAATCATTCTGATATCAAGATTTGCTGCTCGAGAAACATTAAATATTTTCAGTGTTGAAAGGTGTTGTGCTGCTTCATATCATTTGTGAAAATTATGATTTTATTTTCCCATGATCACAAATATTTAATCTCACCTTTGATCAGTTTAATGCATCATTTCTAAATTAAAAGTATACATCTACACCTTTAAATCGTAGTGAATCACAGTTTCCACAAAAATACTAAGCACCCAAAATATTTAACAAAATTACATTTTACTATATTTTTGATCAAATAAATGCACTCTTGGTTAGCATGAGATACTTATTTCACAACCCAAATAATAAAAAAAAAATACAATAATAATAAAAATAATAAATATCTTATCAACCCCAACTTTTTAAACATTGCATGTTTTAAAACATGTTACACTCCATTTTAAATACATTTGTTGGCATTAAACATACACTAAATTATTACAGTTTTTAAATACAGTATAATAAAATTTACACGTCATGAATTCAGTATTTTATGAATAAATTTGGATTTTATGAAAAAAAAAAGTCATAATTACAGTAGCCTACTGGTCAAAAGTTTGGAGTATTTAAGATAAAAAAAATTAATGTTCTTTAATGCACTTGACACATTTATCTAATTTGACGTGAATTCTTCTATTCTTTTCACAATAGTTTAATTGCTTTTGAGAGTAAAAGCTGAAGTGTTTATTTTTCCTGCTTGAGAGTTGATAATAATTAGTCTGCTAAAGTCCTTCAAAGCCATCTTTGTGCAGTCATTTTGAGTTATAATATATAAAAATAGACTTGCTATGACTGACTAATCAAAATTAAGTGATCCAGTGAATCATATACTTTGCCTGTCCAACCATTACTGTAAATTTTGCCATTAGAAGCAAGAAACAACCCTCTCTTTGTGCACACAGATAAATGATACACATCGATACACAGGATGACATTAGGCTCCCATCATTTCATTTGACCTGATTTTAATTAGTCTGATGGATGTATCCTGTGCCCAGAAGATAGGTTTCTTATTAATCTTGTATTCCCCTATTTCCCTCAGTTGGCTGCTGCCAGTGCAGTAACCTGGACTGCACCAATGCAGGAGGGAGGGGCAGAGCCAGTTAAACACATTAGGCCAGCAGTCCATTTTAGTGATGTATTGATTCATCTCAGAGGGATGTGGAAGCTGTGGAGAGTCACTGAGGTCTTTTATCCTAGCGCTTCAAGATGTTTCTCTCTGTGGGAAATAGGTAAAGAGACTTCTCAAACAGCTTCCTAATTTGTCCTGAACGATCACTATGACGACTGCAGTGGGTTTCTATATAGTTGGGCTGCTGTCTCCAGTGACAGTCAATAAAAGCTCATGGAGTGGCCGAGTGTGTGCTTTGACCTGTGTGCCCTCACTCGACACCGAGCCTTTGAGATTAAGTGAGTTAAAAATGCTGCGTTTAGTTGAAGTGATGTGCTTTAGCCCACTGTGTGACTCGAATGGCAAACGGGAAGTGGTGACCTAACACATGACACAACACCTTCCTGTTGTAAAGACATAATGAGTTGTGCCATTTGCTAATTTGGCAGTTTAGCTGATGCTTTTATCCAAAGGAACTTACAGTATACTTATTACAGTTTATTTTTTAAAATGAATTATTGGATAAAAGAGCCAAAATAAATAAATTAATAAGAACAGATTGTATTTATGCCAATCAATATCACTCTTTTCTTTAAGAATATCCATGCCTGTTAAATAAATACATTTTGTGTCGAATATAGTGTTGATTCAGATATTTCAATCACTAATCTCAAGCAATCGATCCAAAAAATTTCTGTTGGACTTAATTCTACAAAACAATAAAAATGATATTATATAATTGTAATGCTTTTCTAAAAATATACACATTTTCATAAATATATATTATTCTTGATTTATTTATCATTTAGATTATCATTTATTTTAAAGGCCTTAATTAGGACGATATAGAACTTGAACCAGTAAATATACAGTAAATAAATAAAACATACTCATGCTCAGAATTATCTAGTTTTCTACACAAAAAAATAAATAAAATAAAAATTAAATAAAATGACTCACTCAGGGCCTGACATGAATCAGTAAATCTGTGATTCATTTTAATGAATCATTTCATTCAGATGATTATTTGCCAGCAGCTTGAATTACATTCAATGAACAATAGTATTTCTTTTTTTTTTTTGTGTGAAATATTTATATTATTGTTAAAATACTCTCTATTACAACACAAATCGAAATGATCATGTGAGCAACAAGTATCACTATTCATTTCAAATCGGCCATCAACAAAAAATGACTCTTAGTTCAATAAGGGAATCAGTAACAGCCTTGAACGACTGAGTGAGTGAGCCGAGTGAGTCTGCTTCAAAACTATGAAGAGTGAGAACGAATTTCGTTTTCGAATCCTTTTGACTCGTTAAAAATGAACCGGTTCATAAGAGTCATTTGTTCAGGTGTCGGACACTTCATGGGCTGTGCTTGTTTGAGGTATTAAAAAGGTAACAGGAATGAGACAGATTACAATTTAGGTTAGCAGGCCTATTAAAATGTAAATAGATCTCCTGACTGATCTGTAAAATATCATGTGTAACGTTATTTTCAAATGTTAGAGTCTCTAATGAGCATTCTGATTGGATAAGAGGACAACAGCAGAGGCTTTGTGTTCTCATTAACAGCTAATTTGTGCTCCTACTTTTTACTCCTTTTATTATTTTGTGGGTAGGTTGATGTCAGTCCCATTATTCCCAGAAAAATTATGGATTTGAAACAGTCGCCAGCACCATAATCAAAATCTACTGTTGCTGCACCTTCTTGACTCGACCAGTCTGATCTTCCACATCAATAAGAGTCACGTAGACGAATGGGTGAATTCTGTGAGCTAATTTGATGCGACATTGTTGAAACATCGACTGGGAAGGTGAGAAGGTTAAATGGCCAACAATCTGTTTGATCTTTAGAGTTATCCTGGATGGATCGACAGTCATCAAAAGCATGTTGCCATCTCACCAAATTCAATAACTCCGCCACCATGTCATGAAAATCTCATTATCTGCCACTGAACAATATATCAAGATATCGATTTCTCTGATTGCTACCTTCTCTTCTTTCTTTCTCCTCCTGTCTGGCTTCATCATTTATTTCAGCTTCTTTGTGAGCTGTACGAATGGGCAGTAAGTATGTTAATTTAGATTAAGGGGAAGCAGGAAAAGCACTTCACATTGACAGAATAAGATCATAGACTTATTCTTCCGTGCTAATAGAAACAAATTGAAGGGATTTGTAGCATGGACTTGCTGGGCAATATATCAAATATTCATGAACTCTAGCAACATTGTAATCATTTAAATGCACTTTTTATTTTTTCATCAAGTTCCAAAAGACATTAGATTAGTTTTGTGACCATTCTTTGTCTTGTAAATCAGAGTTTAGACAGATGATTAATCTCTAATTTAAACTTTAATAGAAGAATGATATGCGTTTGATTAATCAAACTAGTGAATCATAAAACTTAAACCAAAGGTACTAAATATATATCTTATAATAAATATAATTTACAATAATACAACTAAAATTTTATATACTTTATGTGTTTATGTTGTAAATTATATCACACACACACACACACACACACACACACACATACGTTTGAATAAATATAAACTATATATATATATATATATATATATATATATATACACTTCTTTTCTTAATGAATTTGGATCGTAAAACCAAACAATTTGGTATTTGCAATAACATCCAAAATATGACTTGAAATTTGCATTAAGGAAATAAACAAGGTTGTTTGTGATTTCGTTTTGGCTTTAATCTCAGGAGTGTTTGATGTGCTTTCACACCACAGATTTTGGTATTAACCATGGTTAAAATCAACATTGTCCCTATGTAAGGTTCAGCAGTTATTTTGAAATGTTCCAGAGTTTTCAGAGCTGATTTGAGATCTTTTTCATCAAAAAGCATTATTGCAGTATGGTTCATATGGCTGGTGTGAAAGTGGCATTTTGCCACAGTTTGTTTTTAGACATAAACCAGGTGTGGCTGGAGTTTTTTTTTAATTTTTGCATCGTCAGGTCTGAATCCGTCACAGCAGGCCACATGGCAGCCCCATAAGTGAAGGTGATTAATGACACCTTTTAATTTTCACTGTTCGTGCCATGCCTAACCAAACATTGGCATTACATGCACTAAAAATGTCAATGGTGACCCTTTACTAAAGAGCTCTGTGTATGTTACAGAAGGGCACTCAAAAGTGACCTCTGAATGAAATTGATTTCATCCCTGAGAAGCACTGGAAAGGAAACGTGTGCAGAAAGAAGGGTCCTTTAGAGCCAACGCCGCAGAACGCCTGAGCAGCAAAAAGTGTCGGAGGGCTTGTAGATTCAATTAACTGGACTGAATTAAACTTGGCTTTTTTGTTACCACAGAACCTTCTCCTGATGCCCCTGGAGTTTTTAATTAGATTTCCTCTCTCCTTCAGGCCTCTTATAGTGAACTGCTTTCTGATGGATTTTGGATGGAAGAGGCAGATGGGAGTTCTGTCAAGAGCCCTACGCTCTCCAAAACTGCCAGTCACAGCCACACATAACCAGACCGAGCATTAAAAATTGGAGAAGACCATCCAATATGGGACACTTTCAAGTATTTTAAACCACATTTTTTAAAGAAAATGCAAGTGGTGCTTGCACATGTAAAACTTTTACCTTACTAGTCCAAGTCAAAGAGCTGTGTGAGAGGAGAAACAGAGATATCTCATTACTTGGGGCACTGCACTCAGTTTATGTAAAATAACATTTAATCAAAGGTGCAGAGTAATATGTGTTTAATGCCATGTTGAAACGTGGGTGCTGGAGAGATAAGAGTCAATGTCTAAAATAACATGGCCTGTGTTAAGGCTCGCTGTCAACTCTTTTAACACCCAGTTTGCTGTGGAGGAAGTTGGGTCACAGATCTTTTTAGGCATATAAACACATGAAGACACATGCAGGATCATCCTGAGAAGTCAAGATCCGGAATCTCACTGTTATCTGTTGAATTAAATCAACATTGTCCCTATGTGAGGTTCAGCAGTTATTTTGAATTGTTCCAGTGTTTTCAGAGCTGATTTGAGATCTTTTTCATCAAAAAGCATTTCATAGCCACAAGTCTAACAATGCTCAGCTCTGAGATATATCTGACAGCTACAGGTCACTGCGGTCTCCGCAGATGCATTAAACATTTAACTAGACATGACTAGAATAGGATATTATGAAGTGCATCAAATGTTAGATAACAGAGGCATTATATGCCCCCACATCTGGGACATTTGTGAGAAAATGCCCAAATTTATTTTACCATGGTTAACTTCTAACCCTGTTGCACTGTGATTTGTAATTTTTTTTTTTTTTGCTGCACTGCAAAAGACTGTCTAGAGGTGTGATGGTTAAAACAATTGATTAAGAGGAAACAGCACATGCACGAGGTTAAAACGAGGCATGAATCCAATTACAAAGTTTCACATTTTCAGACAGGAGCTGATGGCTGACGCAAAAGTACAGCGTTCACCGCGTACGCTTTCAGCTACTCTCAACCAGTATAAAAATAACATCAGTGTTGTTGACAGCGAGGCAGTATTGATTTCTCCCAACCTTTAGGTGACTCGAGGTAGATGTGAGACAGTATTTTGCTGAGAGGGCAACTCTATTGATCGACATCAAGAAGTACATGGAGATTTATCGATCTGCGGAAGGGCTGGTCTGTATGGGCTCCACATGTAACCATAGGCTGAAATCTTACTTAAAAAGACCCGCTCAATCGTTAATATCATTAAACTGAGAGAGTTTTCAACAAAAACTGATTATAAATTAAATATTCTCTGAACGATGAATGCACTACATCAAGACAAAATTTTTCAAAAGACTTACTTCATCACTCTTCTTCCAGGTGGAGAGATTTTGAGTCAGCCAACCCAATTTGAGAAGATATGATAGCGACATGCTAAAGACAATCACGCAGAAACTTGTTTAATGAGCAGCGAACATTAAAAGTTCACTTCATGCTCAGCTCAACTCTGAAAATAGCTCAGCGGTAGTGACAAAGGATAATTGATTGTAACATGAAGGGAAAAAATTGAATAAAATAGATGGTAAGGAATTATTTAAAGAACAAAGTGGGACTGATTTGAAGAGTAAAACACAAGGCATCTCTCTGTCTTCTTTAGTAAATTCCTGTTTCTTTCAAACCTATTCACTTTAAAAATCCTATAGTTTTTCTTCACATGTTCAGTCCTTTAAAATAAAAGTGCAGACGCCAAGTTTTATATAAGTTTGCAGTACAAAGACAGAGAGATAAATGGAATAAAATGTGAATGCTCTTTGGTGACTGAGTCTCATTAGAAGCAACACAGTGTGATCTGTATCTGAGAAACAGATGAAAAGTCAAAGGGCAAATGCTATAGCTCAGAGTCAAGCGAAGATCATGTCCTCACCTGGGGTTGAAATAATACAACTGTGTTGTCTGCGCTAAGCCTGACTCTTCCTTCTCACAGATGAGCACAGTTCACCCAAAAATGGAACATTTTGTCATCATTTGCTCACCTTCAAGTTCATAACCTGTATAAATGTATGAACACAAAAGAAGAATATTTCGAAGAATGTTGTTAGCCAAACAGTTTCTGCTCACCACTGATTTCCATAATATGGAGACATTTTTATTTATTTATTATAAAGTCAATGGCTACCAGCAAATGTTTGGTTATCAATATTCTTCAAAATTCATTAATTGTGTTTAGCGGAAGAAAAACTCATACAGGTTTGGAACAACCTGAGGGTGAGTAAATGACAGTTACAAATGTTACAAAGCGTTAATGCTGTAAACGTTTACTGCTGTTGTAAGTGACCCAATCATATGCTGAAATGCCAAACAATCAGAAGTAACATTATTTTAGGCTGATATGTAATTTCAGTTATATTCAGCGTAAATTTTACCATCCCCAATACTGGTAAATGAACTTATTTTAAATCAAAATTTTAGGTTAACATTCGTACAGTGTATACAATTATCTTTTCAAAGTCAAATAAAACAATACAAATAATATATATATATATATATATATATATATATATATATATATATATATATATACACACATACATATATATGTATATATATATATATATATATATATATATATATATATATATATATATATATATATATATATATATATATATATTCACTGTACACACACACACACACACACACACACACACACACTATGTATGTCTTTTTACTCATAAATTTGACATTTAACTCAATGTGTTTAATTACTGTTTCTTTTTAATTATTTGAGAAATTTACCAATCATTTCTAATTTCTGAAGTATTTCTATACCAATTTCTTTTCAGTGTATGAAAATTTACATTACATGAGCATTATTTCTGTTTACAATACACTACAAAAGTAATAATTAATAAAATAAAAATACGAATTGCCAATAAAATTACATTTACTGAACTATTTCTTACAAAAGACACTTGTCTCTTACAAAAGACACTTATATTTCAGTCTTAAAAAATTCATGTTAAATTGAGTGTGGGTCCACATTTATTTTCTTAGTAAAAATTGTTTTTAAACCTTTTTTTTTCAGTGTACTTCAAGTGAGTTAAAAATGGATTAACCCAAGATGAACCCATCGTTTGGGTTAGTCCATATATGACTGAGTTTGGTTGAAACAACCCAGCATTTTTTCGAGTGCAATTACAAACAAACACCCAATAACACATCAAATTAACCATGACATTTTGAATTAGAAAGACTGAAGTGGTATTTTCTTGTCTCTACAGGATAGTTTTAGATGGAATTCAGCATGTAATTATGACTCTTTTGACAAAAAATTATTTTCCACAATATAGTCAGTGTTTTGTCATTTATTAATTTCACTCTAAATCAAAAACCTAATCAAAACAACATTGTCAACTTGAATCATCAGTCATGTTGCTGACAGGTGAACACTGAGGTTCACACAGCTTCTAGTCATTCTCATCCAAACACGCAGAGTGAAAATGTGAATCCTCTGTTGGCCACATCAACAGAGAGTTTCCATCAGAGCTGAAATGAATATCAAAAGGAAAACACGGCTAGTTTATTTACAAAAGCCTCTCTATTATTTTAGCTTTACCCCCCGAGTAAACAGATAGAGGGAAACATTAGAGAGAAGCGAGAGACAGACTGGAACACTGTCACCTGCATCTTTTGGATATGAACACAACATAAAAACTCAATCAAAATTTCAGTTCGTTTTCCCAAAGCTTGGGAACGTGTTAAGATAAGCTGCCCTTCTGTAACTGCAAGCGAGTCTCAATCTAGAAAGAAAAACAGACAGGGAGTTGTGTCATTGTGTTTAACTTTCTATATAAACTGTATTTACCTTTAATTAATGGATAAAGTCAATGTGGATGTAGTCTGTGTTTGCTAAATTCACACATTTTTTTTTAAAGCAGTATAATCTTGATTTGCACAAAAAATAATTTTAAAAAGGGCATAAATAATGCATGATGTCTGACAATAAACATTCAAATACAATTAAAAACAATTTTATAAGCATAATCACAGGAATTACGTTAGTAACACAAAACTCGTCACTTAACTATTTCCACTTAAAAAAAGGACAACTTTACAACTTAAATAATAATTTTACTTAATAACTTGTATAGTAATGTAAAAAATACTATACTACACTAAATTGCTTTTTAGAAATGGTATTGGTATTAATATTTCACAATCTATTCTTGATCAAATTAATGCACCCTTGGTAAGCCCTTCTTTCGACAACATAAAAAAATCTTGACCCCAAACTATTACACTTCAGAACAACATGCCTTATTTTAAACTAGATTTATACTAGTTTTCATTTAAGTATCACATATGAAGCATTTTGAATATACTTGGCAAAATGCAAATGCATAAATAAACATAAATATATAATAATATACATAGTACCAAATACAAAAAAACTGGCAACTATTGAAGTGTAATCTTTTGAGCTATATCGCCCAACCCTAGCTTTCAGTACGTTGAGTTATAAAGACTTACAAAGTTTGTGAAGCCACTAATTAGTAGCCGTGTTTTTGAAATGACAGACCCCAGAGACTCACCAACGTAAAACCGTTTCAACGAGGAAGACTTGCTGGACTGAGGGTAAACACCGAGATGAAAAAGCAACAACCCTTTTGTTTCATTTTTAAGACACCCCTCTGTTTGGCAAACAGTAGTTGTCATGTTTTTTGTAATGTCGAATGGAAGTTCAGAAGAAGTTCATTTGGATTTATACAGCTTTAAAGAACAATGTCTGTTTCTTTTCTTCATTTTTCTGTTATCTGGATCTTTTTCCTGTACTCTATTGTCCAAAGAGGTCAAACAAAAGAATAAAGCATTGGTAACAAGCAGAGAGTGTCTCTCCAAAGACATTATCCTTCCTTAATACTGGATGTCCCGGATCAAAGCACAATGATAGAAAGTTCAACTGTGTGCTCATCTAATCTTCAAAATGTGCTTGTTTTAAATGGGGCCCTTTCTCTCACTGGGACTAATTCACAGTAGCTAATTGCAGTGAATTTTAGGCCCCCCATTTTTTTTTTGCAGAAAACTAGTTGAGCATGAGCATGTTTTATTTATTTATTTATTTATGGTGAGTTTTGTGCACATCTATTGGTTCAAATTCAATAATATCAACCTAATTAACTAGATCTGCCCACCTTTCTGCTGCTGTAATTTAAAAGCATTTACTTGAACTATTTTCAACCTGCTTACATTTTTCAATGGGTTTGTAAGTTTCTGAAAATTATACCATGTAAACATTTAAAAATGTATATTTGGAAAAAAGGTACTTCATGCATATTATGTGTTCGGTCTATGCACAGATATGTAGTGTTACTGTACAAAAGGCCAACTGGCCTGGCATGAATGATACAGCATTTTTTTGTCGTTTTCGTAGATCTGTGAGAAACGATCATTCTGACAACAATGCCATTCTTAATAAAAATCTTTTCAAAAACACCAAAATAAATAAGTTCCTTTTTTAGTACATTGTAAATGTAGTACATTGTACTACATTGTACATTGGTCCCAAGACCTTGCTATAGCTTTGACCAAGAGCCAAAGAGCTGTTTAGACATTGCTTTTAGCAAACTTTCATTCTGGTCTGTCTAATTTTGCAACTTCATACCCAATTTAACAATCCATCCAATTCCCAGTGGATAAAATTCAGTCCCACCTTACATTTATTTTCTCGTCAAATATCCTATTCCTCTTAACAATGGATCACATTAAATAAGTATCTTAAAATTAGTAGCAAACATCAATTTGAAATGACTTGAAAGCTTTTAGATTCTTGATTTCAATACACTCCTGCTCTTACAAACAGCACACAGAAAATGTACAGCCTGAGCTCTTTTCCTGTCGTCTTATACTTTGGCATTGAGTCCATACAGCGCTTTCAAAGTCAACCCTTGAATATCATCCATCTGCACCACTTTCTCTATTAAATACACCCCCTTGCACATACATTTTCCCTCTGCGCTACAGCTCTTACCGCATGAAAGCAGCATGCTTTACTCTTTCAGTCATCTGTCCATCTTCTCAGGAAAAGGGCTTTGCATTGCATTACCTCTGTGCCTCATCGAATCACTTTCACTCGTAAAGTGCTATTGACTAAAGTACGCACGCAATCATGCACCAGCGGTACACAAATCTCTTTGATCCTTCTCACCTCCATACCAATTTTCACCTCTCATTCAATTATAAATAACCACAGATGGTTTATCCTCAAAACCAAAACTCTTTTTTTGACTGTTTAGAGTGAGGGTTGTTTTCAAAGGCAGATGTTGAGTGCTCTCTGACAGCGGTTCTCAATTGGTTTGGCATCAGGACACACATTTCATATTGAACATCAAGTGGCAACTGTTTGTTGGACAAGAGTGAACAAAAATGTCATTAAAACATTGAAATGTGTGTTTATATTGTTTTATACAACAGTTGTTGTACAAATTTGATTAATTGTTAAGTGGGATTTTTCATTTTTAGAGGTGGCAATAATGTCTTTCTTTATCAAATGATTGTCTTTAATCATTAATTCGATCGATTCTTTCAAAAACCTTGAATCATTTAGTACTGAAACAAGCCTTTATGGGTGGATCATTGAATCAATAATTTAACTGAATCATTCAAACACACTGATTCATTCACTAACCAAACGTTACTGTTTTAATGACGGAAGCACTGATTCATTTAAACATCGATTCACTGAGGAGTTAAATACTTGTTGTGTACGTGGATGCTTTTTGAATCTTCTGACTGACAGTGATAGCCATCGATTCGCTGCCAGTCTAATATCATGGAAGTTTACATAATGCTCATTCCCTTATCTCAGGGAATTGAGGTTATGTTAGTAACCGAAGCCGTTGCACATCCATTTGGGAATACATCCAGTAAAGCTCTGCTATAAGCAAATGCAGAACAGAGCCATTCTCTGAAACCATCCCCAGAGTGCCCGTAATGATGGCTTTTAAAAAGCATGAGCTAACTATGAGACCTGAGCCACCCAGCTAGGGACTGCATAGCAGAACCCTTTCCATTCACATAGGTGATTTAAGACAAAATCTGAAAAATCTCTGAATCCCAGACAAAAACTGTGCCTGGAGGGTAGGGATGTCTAAGTTGCAAAACCTAGTAAAGGTTGATTACAATGACTAGCTGGCCACACAGATATCACCAACAGATATCTCACTGTACTATGCCCAGGATGAGGCCAACGCTCTGGTGGAGTGGGCTCTCACCTGGATAGGACACTGTTAGCCTTCTGAGGCATAAGGCAGGGCTATGGCATCAGCTATTTGCTTCGTAACTGCAGCCCTTTAGAGCATAGAAATAGTTGCACTGAGTGCCAAAATGGGCCAAGACACTCAATGTACACTCTAAGAGCCAAAACTGGACAGAATGGATTGGGACCCTGCTCATCTTCTGAATTAGGAAGAGTGAGAAGGGTTAACAACCTGTGCTCTAAATGGGGTTGAGAGTACCTTAGGCACACCTTGGTTTGTGGATGACTTTACAGTTGTTAGGCCCAGAGTTAAGGCCCGAATCACTGATTGACAGTACTTGCAGGTCACCTACTCACTTGACTGATGCTAATGCCAAAAGGAGGGTGGACTTGAGTGACAGGTGCCGCAAGTTGGCCAACTGGAATGGCTCAAAGGGAGGGTCGCAGGTCGGCACAGTATGAGGACAAGCCGGATTCAGTCTCTGAGTTTCCATCAGAGCTGTAAAGGTTCCCATCAAGTGGCCCAACATGAAGGCTCCATATCTCGGGCCAGGGATGCCAAATCATTCCTCTCACTTGTGAGAGGAGGTCCGTCCTCAGTGGTATCGACTTAGGGGCTGCCGATAGCAACTGAATCAACTTGGGGAACCATATATGATTCCTCTAGAGTGGCGTCTCAAGGAGCATCTGACTTCCCTGACCTGTCTTTTGACTTGAGGGAGCAGGGCAACCAGGAAGAAGGCATACAAGCAGGCACTGGGCCATTTTTGGGCCAGGGCATCTTGCTGCTTTGAAAAGAAAATTGGGCAGTGAAAGTTGTCTTCTTAGGCAAAGAGGTCTACCTGTGCCTCCTGGTAGACAGACCACATCATTTGTCCCTGGACAGCATGTCTGCTCCTTGGTCCAGTCTGCCCGGCACATGAACTGCTCTCAGCAAGGAGATTGCACTGTGCCCATAAAAGGAGGTGATGTGCCATCCTGTCAAGGGAGTGTGACCTGAGACTGCCTTGGTGAATTACAAATGCTATATCTGTCATGTTTTTACAAGCTGACCAGGACGTGGTAACCCATTTAAGGCCGGTAGGAAGGCTTTACTATACAAAGGGTTACTATACTTTGTTATTATACTTTGTACAAAACATTTATTGTAACATTGTACATGTGGTATGTACAATTAAAACTTATAAGTAGGGTGGTCATATGCACCATTCATATGGAACACGTCCTGGCCAGGATTTTAATATTGCCTAAAACATCCAGAGCAGTTTGACCAATAACATGCAAGTACTGTACATAATCGACCAATCGTGGGGCTGTGTGTGAGAAAGTGAGGTCCAGAGGGAATGTTCAAAGCGATGCAAATATGCGCACGTGTATGTTTGTTCGATTGACTTGAAGCGTCGCTGCGCACAAATCCAAAAAAAACAAAAACAAAAAAAAAACAAAGTGCGCTACAATGCTTCAAGTCAATGAATAAACAAACACGTGAAAGCGATTCGAATGCTCTGGTTCAGACACCTCAATCCCTATGTAATTTAGTTTCATTTTCTTGGTTGAAAATAATTCACTGTTTTTGTCAGCACAAACCATATATAAAGTATTCTTGTTGCAAGTGTGTTTTAAATACTTTTATTTTGCATAGTTTTGCTAATGGGTTTTGAGGATGTCGCAAAACCTATACCTATCTACAGTATGTTGGCATATCTAATTTGACTAGTTTTTATCAAATGAAAGAGGAGTTTGATTGGACTCAAAGTCTTTGGTATCAACAAAATAAATTGTAATCTTTTTCTCCTCTTGTTAAAAGTCGATAAGCCTTTTTGTTTTGTTGTCCTCCTAAGTACACATGATATAATGGTTAGTTGCATTGTTTAGCACTAGAAAACCAGCAACCCACCAGCTGAGAACCACTGGCTTAGATCATAGCAACTGAGAACTCAGAGCGCTTGGGGCCACTGCTGAGAGATTTTAATTAAGAGACCTAATTCAGTCTGGGTGGGGTGCCAGGAAAAGGCCATGCCTTGTTGGCTGGCACAGTCCATAAGAGCTTGTATGTTTGAGAAAGGAAGAATGTGTGAAGGGAGAGTTTGAGGGTTTTAGTGGTGCTTCCCTTATGAAACAAACATATATTGCAATATATTGGAAAATATCATGTAATATATTAGGCATATATTCTTATATATATTTACATTTTTCCAATATATTGCAATATATTTAAAGCGGCAATCATTTGTATATTTTGCAATATATTATATAATATATGTATCATCAATATATTATTAAATGTATTCAAATATATTCAATATTAGAAAATAAAAAGGGAAAATAATATATTACAATATATCACAACAATTTAAGAAATATATTGGTAAATATATTTTTCTTTCGTAAGGGTTGGCAGCAGCATTGAATGCTGGATGCTGTGAGACTGCTATGTTACAGCTCAGAGAGAGAGAGAGGTGCTTGTCTATCAAAAGTCAATCGACATTACAAAAACAAATGCAGTGGCGAGCAATCATTCACATTCACCACCGGTTTGACAATATGCATATTATGTTTAGGCTCCTATTCATATTTCTTGCACAAATAAATGTTCTGAATGAGCTTTATATGTGATTTTAAGTCACAGACAGCTTTTACAGACACTAGATTAGTTTTATTTTAGATAAACTATTATAGTTTTTTTTTTTCATTAAAACTCTGTTCTCAGTTTTTTAAATAATTTTTTATGTTACATTTATATATATATATATATATATATATATATATATATATATATATATATATATATATATATATATATATATATATATATATATATAAATCTCTTTTGTAGCACCCTGGAGATATGTTGAAGCTTTGACAGATGCTGTGCTATCTCAGATGCTCTCTCTAAAGTGTACAGCTCTTCCACTGGCTTCTTTAGACTTATAATCTTAAAGCTGTGCATCTCTGACTCTCTGGCACTTGTACACACTGATGCCACAGTGAGACAGAGATTATGAGCTCTTTAAGATGAAGACACATCTCTTTCTGGGTTTGTATGTGAGTGCTTCGGTTATCTGGAAGTATTCCAAAGAGCTTTCACATAAAAAAAAAAAAAAAAAAAACACTCTTGGGTTGCTTTTCATGTCTGTGATAATGTTAACAAGTCTCTACAGCCTTGTTCCAAACTCTAGTGAGCTCCCTACTTTAAAAACAGCATTTTTATGCATCATAAAGTAGGTATGTTGCCTTCAAAGTTTTGGCCCAGTTTGTGTCGGACCAACATATATCCTTCACAGATAAGGCAAACCCAGAAAGAAAAGAAAGTAGCTCTTTCTGGAAGGATAAAAACTAAGACTTCGTAAATACTGCTTTTGTCCATCTTGCTTAAAGCAAGATTTATTCCCACTGACAAATTGATTTGTCTTGTTTTAAACATAAATCAATCTTTAGTGAGATTTTTATATTCACTGCCTGTGGCAAGACTTTTACTTCTCAAATTTTTTATACAAATGATTAACCCTTGTTGCATGTTGTCTAATAGAGTCAGCAATTTTTTACAGCCATTTTTAACCATTCAGCTTTTGAATTGATTTTCTTTATGTGTGTATGTGTTTGAGTATACTTTTTTCTTTATATATTATTAATAATCTTTTTTTTGAAAACAAAAGATCCTTTTTTTTTTTTTTGCATTAAACAAAATCTTAGCCATCTCCTTTCAGCAATATAGCACTTCATAATAGCCGCTCAGTTTGATAGACTCATTCATTGTGTCCCAGGTATGACTGCTTGTAGGTAAAGGACAGAGGATTGCGTAATTAATACATTTAACAGTTCCCACAATTTCAGACTGTTTCTGGGACAATACTTTATTGCAGTGGTTACTTAGTCACATTGCTGTTTCTCTGCTGTCTATGAGCATATTAATGGACACAGAGTTTTATTGTCCGGCATCATAGTGTGTGCTCATGAGAAATCATGCATGTGTGAATCCCTATACAGTACATGTTTTTCAGGCCTTAGGTGTGCACAATCCTCTTTTATTTGTTGAAATAGGTTTTGACTTGGTTTCGATTCACATCTAGTAAAATAACAGTTCTTTTGCCCTTTTCAAACTCTCTCTCGAGATAACTTCTATAATGGAAGGCACAATTTCACAAACTTTTAATGCAACGAGAAGCCAGTTTTTGAATCACTCTTTTATTAAACGAATGGATGAAAATAATATGAATGTGAAAGAGCGAAAATAGCCATTATTCAGAGTTCCTGACAGGCAGAAACGGGACCCCCCTACAGGAGCAGCGAGCTGTTGAAAGCCACACTGAGTCCAACAGAGCAGGTAATAGTTGGACATTTCAGTTCTGGACAGAAAAGGACAGAGACAGAAAAAAAGGTGTGTAGAGACGTGCAGGGATCCGTTTGATATGCCTTTGCAGATTTTGTTTAACCTCACCTCACACTCCTGTCCTTTCTCATCATGAAAAGCATCTTGCTGAAAGTTTCTCAGTGTTCCAGCGGTCGTCGTCTGGGCTGTCACCCTCTGACCTGCTTTATTTCCTTGAAAAGCCGTTACAGAAAGTACCTTGACATTCCCTGCTGTTATTGTTCTCCATGTCATTTCTTACATAGCGTGTGCTTTCAAGTGTTCATTTAATAATTCTGCTTGCTACTCTGGTTTCAGGCAGTTGTGAGCAGCACCTGAGCTCTCCCGTGAAGATAATCAATCTCATTATCTGCTGTTTTTTGTGAGCATCAGTTAACAGGTAATGGTTTTCCTCTGTTCATTGAACTCCAGGACTTTCTTACCTCTCAGATGTGTATCACACCAATACGATGACACACAAATCGATTTCTGGGGAAAATAATTTGCTCTAGCTGTTTTCCCGTCAATAGGATGCACTGTTATGGATAAAACATATATGGATAGATCGTCCTGTCAATATCAATACAATGGGCTTCCTAACACAGTATATGGGTAAATCTCACAAAGAAATGCCCAGGGTGAATTTCACCCCAGATTGCTAATATTTTCATGACAAATGAGCACAAATCCTACTCAGATCAATTTTTTTTTTTTTTTTTTTAATCAGAAATATACTTTATAATTAAAATATGCAATTAAAGAATAAATGAATAGTTCAAGGGAGCAATCACATGTAATATATGTGTAAAAAAAACTAATATCCAGGTCAGTGTTCTGATTTAATCAATCTTGCTGTTAAAATAAAACATGCATTAGAGGACACAAATAGTGACATAACTTCATATACATTTCATTCTAATCATAAAATATATTTCTATTTTTTACAGGTGTCTCCTATCTCCGGCGCATAAAGAGAACTACATCCATGAATTATGAATCAGATTACAGTATACGAGCTCCCAGCTCTCATTTTACAGATGCGTGCTGATTTTTAACCAGGACAGTTTCTCATATTGTGGGCCATGAAATATTCAGCACCTGAAATGGAGTGCAGCTATTAATGTTGTACGCGAGCGCAATATTTCTCCTGTGCATAAGCGGTAAGATCTGAAATAATAAACACCACACAGAGCCCAGAGTTTCATGTGTGTGAGCTCAGAATGAACAGAAAGCAGAGGAAGATGAGAAGGTGAAGATTAACTCGTTAACTAACACAAAGAAGCGATTCAGCAGTCTGATTCATTCTAGTGAATCATTTGGATGATTCAAAAATGTCACGAATGGTAAAACTTTTTTTTTGAAGTTGTAAATAAAGATTATTAGAGTATGTTTTTACAAAAACATACTCTTTCAGTCTTCAAAAGTTACTTTGGTTATTTTTGAAAATGACTAGCAATTTCTGAGTGATAATTGTTTGAAAGTAAAAGTTTTTCAGTGAAATGTTGAGAATATTCAGATTGTTGAGATTTGGTTTTGTACCTAAAATATTCCTGGTCTTATTAAGTTACACATTATGACATCAGAGTGTTGCTGAATATATTTATATTTGGGAAAATGCATTAGTCAGGTGTGGGAACCCTCTTATAAGGACCTGCTTGATATAGTATGATAGAAATATAAGCAAAGTCTCTTCACATTCTGAACTTTATGAGTCTTTAACAACACAGACCTCTGAACAAATACTGAGTCATCAGGCAATTTAGGTTGACATTGACTTAAATAACCTCTCTGAGAGCACTGCTAAATTCAATTCACCATTATTCGATGAATATCCTCCTTTATTAAGATCTTGGATAGACGATGGCTTTGCTATAAGAGAAAAAAATGATGATAACTTTCTCTTTTTCATGAAAAGTGGCGCACGTCCTTGATGGTAATAAGAACTGGGCTGGAAACTGAACTGCAGCCCACGATCTCCAGCCCATGAAGGATCCAGCATCTTTTCCAGCCTCATTAATGCCGGAGCATCTGCAGTCCACTCGCCGAAGGCCCGTGCGACTCCTGTGGACGCCTTTAAACAAAGACACCCGGAAGAATAAAGGTTCACTGAATCTCCCTCTTCCTTTTAACCACTTTAGTCTCTGTTAATACACAATTTTCATTCTGAGAGACTTTCTCTGTTTCTGTAACTTCCTCGTCTCTGACTACAGAAGGAGGTGATAAAAATTGACATTGACTGGCAGGGTAGTGTAAGTGAGAAAGCGTCAGATATTGTATTTTTTGTTGTATTGCCAATTAATTAGGACCATAGGGAGCTGAAAAAGAGTCTTTATCAGACCTGTTTTGAAAGCACTGATTGATTTGTTCATGTTTGTACTGTTAATCATGACCCTGTGCATCTATCAAGGTGATTAGTCTTCTCTTAACTAACGGTCGTCTGCCGGTTTACTGCTCCGAAACGTTAAATCTACGAGTCAGTTGACTCACTACCAGCAGACAGTGTTTTTTTCACAGGGCCATTCCCACCGATAGCAAGTTGTAGTCAAAAAAGTCATTTATTTTTGTTTATTGGCTTTTTCATTGGCACTGGCAATGCAACTTGAAGCACTCTCAATAATGTGTCTTATATATACATAATTAATTGTATATTATTTTATATAGAGTTATTATATTTAGTATTATATTATATGATTAAATACATTATTTTTGTTTTAAGCTGTAATACACACACACACACACACACAATATATATATATATATATATATATATATATATATATATATATTATAGTATAGTATATTACATAAAATGTTATTTTGTTAATTAATCTCTAACATATTTTGACCCTCCTCTCAATAACTGGTCCTATCTTTAAAAAACAGTCAAATAAAATAAGATTAAATAAACATTTTTGTTAAAACACATGAAATTATATTGAAAATATATGAAAATGAACAACAATAATTACCATTAACAATGAATACTTTTAAAATAATTTAATTATTTCATTAAAATGATTGACTTTTACAACTATGCATTTTTTTCATCCAGTGAGCTTTTCCCAGTGCATTAGGGACTGTCTTATGACTGAAGTGCCGTGTGAAGTCACACTCAAATATAAAGATTGTGAATGCTTTGGCCATCTCCTTGTGACATATCGAGCGGTGGCACTTTGACTTTGATGACTGTGGTTTGTTGGCACAGAGATTAGCAGCGATTGAGCCAATAACAGGAGAGTGATAGGTTAATTCACCAGCTCTCACTCCAACTTTACCCTGAAGAGAACAAAGCGCTGTCCTCAACTTGTTTTTGAGTCAGTCCTGTAGCTTTACCTCCCAAATATGTGATGATAATCCTTAAACCTGTGTAGAAATGTGCAGTCCAGGTAAGTGCATAAATGCATTTAAGTCTTAAATGAACATAATTCTTCACCAGGCATGCAAAGTAACAAGCAGAACAAAGCGCAGAACAGAGTGCGACCTTCGCCTAAACCACTGTCACGCTTGGCGAGAGGATCTGTACAGTATGAGGTGGAATAGTATCTGGGTAAATAAGTCAATTTCACAACTGATAGTCAATAGTCTCCTTTCATCAGGAAGATATTCAGACGCATCCAGGAAGCCGTTAATTAAAGCTGACAATATCAGAGTACCAAGAGGCAAGAGGAGAAGGTCAAGTAGAGGGAATTAATAGATCACAGAGGAAGAGTGAGACAGGAAACGATGAAATTAAGACATGCATACTGTGTGCTTCATGAGTTTGGGAAGGTTTTACCTGCGGCTGAGGCTGTATGGGCAACTGTGTAATTTTCTTCTCTGGTATCCATTTTTAACTGTAATACATCAGAGCAACATTCTCATGTTGATGTGTTTGCAGTGACACGTACAGTAACAGAGCTTCTAAAGAGCTGTCAGAGCAACATATGAACACAGTCGGCATCTAAACAGAGCTGTGAATCATCTTGTCCTTGACTGATGTTGTGTGACGTGCCGATTGTTCATCTCTAATCTTCCCTGGCCTATAGTAGATCATCGTCTGCCAGGGTCTTTGCTGATGTTTCCCCTCTTCTCATTTCAATCATTTCAATGCATGCTGTAAAAATAATCCGTTTCATAAACATCCCACCCAATGGTTTGTCATGCACAATTTTCTTTAACGTGTTGTTGTATTTCTCTATTTTAATTTACAACTAAAACTAAAGCCATAAAACGATTTGTGTTACTTGAAAAAAAAAAAAAAAAGTCAGCTAGCTGCCATTGCAAATATCATTTAGTTTAACTTGATGTATCAAAATAACTAAAAGTGAAATAAAAATTTATGAAAACTATGTGGAAATATAATAATAATAAATTACAAGAACTCACACAATTACTAAAACTTTAAAATGAAAATGAAATCAGAACATATAAAAACACACTGATCAACATATTAATAGACAATGATTAATATTATAATATAATTAATTAACTATAATATCTCAATGATACTAAAATAACCCTGGTAACTATTCTAATTTAATATGTTGTTTTCCAATAAAAAATAGCTGCATTATAATTGCAGAAGATGCGTTTACTTTATTCAGCAGAATCATTTTCCAAGATTATATCTTGGATTTTTTGAGTTTATTATTTTACAAATTAAGTTTTTTTTTAGAGAATATAATTTGAATTATATAATAATATGTTTGAATTTGAACTAATTTAAATTAACTAATGTATCTTATCTTATCTTATCTTATCTTATCTTATCTTATCTTATCTTATCTTATCTTATCTTATCTTATCTTATCTTACATGTCTGACATTGCATTTAAGTAAAGCAGTTCATCTTCTTTGTTTGAATCTGTTAATTTAATGTAGTTCATTAGAGACTGTTCCCCTGAGGTTATGAATCTTTTACGTCATTAAGGTCTGTTGCATAACACAGTTTCTGAAAACTGACTGTAAAAGGGGATCAGCAACTATTAAATAATGCATTTTGTTTGCATTAATGCATATTTTAACACTTGACCAAAATCTGAGCAGTTTATGGGTTAATTAAGCTGGAAACAGTGCTGTGAGCTTCCCGTCTGACTGTGTTTGGAACATGTGAAATCTACACTGTGTTTAGCTGATTGCGTATCCTGCTCTGCTCAGATTCTGAGGCTCTATCCCATCATTCCTTTATTTTCCAATCAAGCCCTTGAAGAGGAATCCATCTGAAAATCCTATTTCGAAATGGCAGTATAAGCATCTTATCGATGCGGTTCTAAATGACTGCTCTCTCACATATCCCCTGATTGATGATATTAAAGAACTAGTGAGAAGAGGGAAGTAAGTGAGCAAAATAGATTGAGAGAGAGGAGAGAAATCGTTAGACTGTTCCTGGCAGCTAAGCAAGTCTCCCGTTGATGTGGCTGAACACAGTTTAAGGCCGAAATATCCTTGAATTGCTCTCAGACTGCCAAGTATTAGCTTTCACATTTGTGCCATTTCTTTGCAATGTGTTTTGTGGATGTATTTAACTGCCTAAAGAATAATAGCAGGATGATGGGTTGGCTTCATTTTGTTTAGAAATATATGAGTCAGATTTAGTGCATATATATATATATATATATATATATATAATAAATTCTCATTACTGTAATGTGAATTTTTATCTATTTATTTACTTTTTATTTACTTTCCATAATTTATACTTACTTTATCTTAAAAAAAATCTTCTACTTTACAGTTTTTTATTTTATTTTATCATTGCAGTAGAGTATTAAGAGTTGGTAGATTGTGCCTCATTGTCATATTGAAAATAATTTCATAAAGCTTATAATTTTAATGGTCAATTAAATAGACTTCATTTTCTTTATGCAATATATATATATTTTTTGTTTCATTGTATTTTTAGGGTGCTGTACAATTTGACCCAAACATCTTTTGAGGGTTTTTTTGGGATTCACCTGGTTTCACAGTGCCAGTGGATTGTGAAATTAGCAAATGCAAAGTGCTGTGAAAAACGAGAGCCTTTGCGGACCATGAAACGCAACATTTCATTTCATTGAGGTCTGCTGTTTCACTTGATTGTTTGCTGCTTTCCATCAGCAATTCTCCAGTGTGTGCTTGTGATCTGGGCTGCAGTCCAGCCTCATGAAGTGATGTGTGCTGAAGGAGAGCCACCATAACCTCACTGCCCACTGAAACAAATAGGCCATAGACATGAGCCATGAGCTCCAGCCCGGACGACACAACACTGCTTATTTGTTGAGTTATGATGTCCCAGAAGAATGATTAGTGACAGATCATGGTTGGTTAAGTAGCTTTATTTGCATAGCAGCACATTGCTTGCAGTGTAGATTGGATATTAAAAAAAAGGGGGTCAATGTTTTTTTTTAGCATCCAGTTAACCCCTGCTGGTAGATGTCATGACTTCTGAAGAAATATTATTTAAGAAATTTAAGAGTAATAATAACAATAATACTAATAAACATATAACAAAAAACAACAAACCCACAACTAAAACTTTAAAATTAAAATTAAAACACATTTTCTTGTAAAAAAATATTATTTAAAACTACGGTATAATAGTACCTCAATTATACTGAAACAACTGTGATATTTCAGTTTTCTTGGTAAATCAGTATTCTGATTTAATCTGTGTATTTGGAGTTGTTTTCCAGTAAAATACCTATTTGATTGCAAAAGATACATTATATTTATTATTTACTAATTTTATTTTTAATTAAATTCCCACATCCATTAAGCAAGTGAGTTGTATGTTTTAAAAATTCAATAAACACACTGAAACATATTTACTACTTTGTATAAATAAAAAGTTCAAATTATGTTGTCTATTCTTTTTTCTTTTCTTTTGGTCATCCAGACTGGAGTGCATGTTTTTTTTTGTGTGTACATATATACATCAGGAAAAGTAATCATTGGAAGCATTGATTAAGGCTAACTTTACTTTGAATCTAGCAAATATGTCCCAATGGACCGGCTCTCTGTTTGCTGAATTTGAACTTCCTCAGTGAATGAAACTGTCTTTTTCAGCCTGACATTGTGCAACAATGTGTGTGACTATATCACCCAGAAAGGACCCTGAAATCTATTACTGAATTTCTCAGAAACCTTACCTGCATTTATCTATTGTGCTGCTTTCCCAGCCGCACAGTTTAGTCCTGCAGTGATTTCTTTCAGTCAGATATGACTGCGCAGCCATACCGTGTGCTTGAGATCAAAAAGACACGGGCCTCTTAGAAACAGAAAGGAATTATAGAAAGGACAAACTGACATGCGATATACACCCCAAACTTCCCCCAGCATGTGTGTCTCAATCCTGAGCTTTACAATGTGAAACGGACAGCTTTATAGGAGATCCGATAGAGATGAATCATGATCATGAGACCACATGATCCTGTGTGCCCTCTTGACTGTGAGAACATATTTATGCCTCCTGGCAGTCTCCATAACCCAATGTAAATGTCACATCAGCTAAGTGTCCTGTTGACCCAGTGGTGAAAGGTTGGTTTTTGGTGAAATGTTTTGACAATGTAGCTGGTGCTCTAGAGGAATGGACATTGGTTTTCTTTGCAGACATCCCAAGTCTCCCGGAAGTTCCGGGAGTTTCCCGCATATAGAAAGCGGCTCCCTGAAACCCGCAAATTAGAAAATCTCCCGGAATCTAGACCGAGCGAGCAAAAGCACGCAAGCGAAACAGATACTGTGTCTCAAACCGTGTAGTGCGCGCACGGCAGAGAGGGAGAGGGAGCGAGAGACCTTGCGTGTGTGTGCTAATGTGCGTGTGTGCGAAGCGCATGTCAGACAGAGAGCATCCTGATTGGCCTGTTTCTGCAAATCAACCAATCAATTGTCAGTGTGGGCGGGCTTTTATCTCTTCTCCCGAACAAAATTAATCAGTTAACATCTATCTAGAACAAGGGGCAAGGAACTCGACCGGAAGTTGAAGTCGGGTGGGGGCTGCCATCTTTTAGCAGAACTTCACTTGCGTTAGCATTCCCATTGACTCCCATTCAATTTGGCGTCACTTTGACAGCGAATAACTTTACATCTGAGGCGTTTAAAGACTCTGTTTGTCCATTATTTATTTCTAAAGATACACGACAATGTATAAAGGGCTCCATTACCTTCTATGTTACATTATGGCCCCGTATAAACAGTTTTTGTAAAAAATAGGCTAACGATTGCGTCATAACCACTCGGCTCTCTGTCGCATTACCGTAGAGACAGGAGGAGAAGCTCACAGACAATTAACTTAATATGGCGTACTGGCATTACATTTTAAAATACTATACAAAATAATTAATCAGAATACTTACTCCTGCTCACTCACGCCAAAGAACTCCCCGCTCAAGCTCGCCGTCTCTGCAAGATTAACGATGGCAGTTTGCACGCACAGCTACTAGAAGATTTACATCTGGCAGACAGGTTGCTGACGTCGTCAAGCTTCGTTTGAGTCTGCGCGTCAGAAACGGAAGTGCTAAAAAAACGCTAAAACTGGGCTTCATTTGTCTCAATTGAGTTCCAATGGGGTCGCTGTGTCCATTTCTTTTACTGTCTATGCTCTAGAACAGGAGCACCATGGCAGAGGGAAAGTGCCACAAAAAAAAAAAAAAAAAAAAAAAAAAGTATAAAACACATTTTATGGCAGACTACACGAAAGTGTACCCCTGTCTTATAGACGTAAAACATAATGACAGTCTTGCTCAAGCATTGCCCATGGCAGGTTAAACGATTGCAAAAGGCATGTTGAGGTGAGTTGACAAGTTTCATTTCATCTGCATATTATTCAGGCTAGTTGCCAAGGCTACATGAAAACAACATGTTTTCCGGGATACCTCCCAGAAATGACTTTTTGCAGGTTGGGATGTATGTCTTTGTGTTAATCTTTCTCTCTCTTTTTGCTTTCTTACATTTTATATTTATTTATTTTTTCAAATCAAGGGCAAGCACAAAAGCTGAGTATAGTTGGACTGCACGTCTATATGCATTTTTAAAGCTCTAATTCATACAGTATATATATATATATATATATATATATATATATATATATATATATATATATATATATATATATATATATATATATTAAAAAGGTGATTTGGCTGGATGTTTGGCTGGTTAAATTTAGCAGTTAGATACTGCAACCTCACCATGATGCTGGTTCTTTATTCATTACAATTCAAAATTGGCCTTTTAGTATATAGGTATTTATTTTGCAAGCAACAAATAAGTTGCAATAATAATAATAATATTTTTGTGTGCGTGTGTTTTATTTTATTTTATTTGAAGGGCTCTAAAATGTTAAACTATGTCTGGAACTAATTTATTCATGTGTCAATATTTTATTATCTCCCTGCCATTTTTCTGTTTTGTTTGGAAGGGCTCTAATATTTCAAACTATGTATGGAATTTTTTTAGTTAGTGCATCTTATCTGTGCAGTAGTGCAAAGATTCCAACATGGGACGGCGAGCACCAAGCAAGCAGCTGTCATTGAGATGAATGTGAATGCTAACGGCTAGCTCTCTCCAGGTATTACAGACCTCTTCAGATGGGACTAATAGTTGACCTCTCAACGAAGATAAAGTTTAAACCTCCACTCTTATAGCCTTCAACTTCAGCTCCACTTGTGTAATATATTTACCACTTTCAGCAATCTATTTCAAGAAAATTACTGTCAGGAATTTCAGTTTAATTCCATTAGTATGCACAATTCAAATGCATTCAAATATCTGATCTGGCACACATGACCATAAACCAGCCTAATTATACCAGGCTTTCTTAGTCCACCTGCTGTTCGGTCGACACCGACACATGCCTGTTCTCTTCATGCTGTTCAGTTCATATCAGTCTGGTGAAGCTCTCGAGACACTGATCCATGCTTCGCCTCTATTAGCTCAGTACTGTAACTCACAGTAAAAGAGTTTGGAGCCCTAGAGGAAGGATTGATTGTGACACACTGGTTCACCTGCTCTGAGGCTCTGAGAGGCCGTGAACAGGTGTCGACACACAGAGGGAAACTGACTAATTAACAACAAAGGATTTTTGAGAGTCGAGTCTCCAGGTACTAAGTGTAACGCCAGATGCTTTACCTGTTTAAAGCCTTAAAAACAGGTCTGAGAGCGCGCGGATGGATAGTGGTGAAGGGTCGGTAATTTTACACACTGAACACATTGTGTTTTGTTCTTGTCATCACTACCTTTATTTTTCCTTGCAATATTATATTCATATTTTAGGTCTGTGTATTAATATTTGTTATGCAAACATGTATATTATAATGCTATCTTGTATATTAAAAACATATATTATTATATTATATGATATTATATATTTGTTTTGTACATACTGCTTTGATGCAGTAGTGATCACAATCAAATTATGGTACACTTATGATTTATTGCATTCCGATTTCATTATGATTGGTGATACCCAGGGGCAGACTTACCCGTAAGGCAAAGGTAGGCGACCGCCTTGGGCCCCCTAAAGCCAGGGGCCCCCTAAAATACTTTTGATATAGGAGTTGTGCATTTAGCGCTGACACATGAACGGTTGCTGTTTATGGTGTTTATTACAACGAAAACCGTCCGTGGCGCCTGCAGGTCTACGGCTGTATGCACTGATCGCACCATGAGCGCTCAGACTGATCTCTGATTTGCCCTGAAAACATTTCAGCAGTTATCATAGGCCTGTGTGTGTCCCGTATTTCTGTCGATTGAACCGGCCATGCCATTAATTATCAATGTATCAGTCTTTTGAATGCCAAAGTAAATTTCTGCATAGAAATATTACGCAAAATAGAAGCCAAAAAAATCGTGCTATAAGCACTTTCATGAGATAGGGTTAGCCTACAGCAATTAATTTGTTGGCTGTTTTACGAATGGAAATACAACGAATTCATGACATGGGTAAAAAAAAAAGAGGCTAATAAATAATTCACACTTCAAGATTTTTATTCATCACTTACACGATTATATAGAGCATATTTAACCAGCAGTGAAATGTGAGTCAGGTCCGCTCAATGGACAGTGCAATTATTAACATACAATACAACACAGATTAAAATATACATAAATATAGGTATGAAAGAATATGGCACTTATCATACATATCATACAAAATTGTGTTGCAGAAAATCCTTTACATGTTAAGGTATTCAGAACAGAGCAAAAAAAAAAAAAAAACTTTAACATCTATATATGCCATTATAATTTGTATTTTATTTTTTAATTGTAAGGGATTATAGCTGTTTTATATTTATAGATTTAATTTTAGGCAAGTTGTGATGATCTGAGAAGGCTAAACTGATCAAACATACTATGATCGTACTATGATCAATTCACTGTCTGCAGCTGGCCGTTAAAAAAAAAACTAAACAAAAATACTTACATTTGATGAACAAAAAATGCTCCAAACATTCGTCTAAACTGACTTTATAAAAACACAAAACGAAATAAAATAACAATTTAAGATATTTTGGATGAAAACCTGGAAGCTTGAGACTGTCCCATAGACTGCAAGGAAGCGATGGGAACACTTTTTGTAAGGACGCAGAAGAGCATACGCAGCATACAGTGATATGGAGTGACACAGAGGAGACCGTTGACAAAGGAATTAATAGTCGTTATTTTGTTTTCTTCGCTTACAAAAAGTATTAAATAAATTCATTTAACCCAGATTGCTCGTCTGATCGTAGACGGAGTATTCTGACGACGACTTTTCATAACTTTTATGGACCTTGACACTGTTATTTACTTGGAAGTCTGTCTCAAGCATCCATGTTTTCATCCAAAATATCTTAAATTGTGTTCTGAAGACAAACAGAGTTTTACGGGTTTGGAATGACATAGGGGTAAGTGATTAATGACAAAATGTTAGGGTGGAGTAACCCTTTAATAGATTATACTGTAGTATAAGCTTTTTTGGGGGGGCTGGGTCTAATCCACTTCATCCACCTTCATCACTTCATCTGTGTGCATGCTCTTGATATATGTATTTAAAGCTATTTAACATATACATGAAAAATTAAGAAACATTGAAAACATCTATGGGGCACCATTGTGCAGTAGTAAGCATCAAAACAAAAATGAACCTCAAGGTTGATCTAAGAAGATGTTGGAAAATGTATAGGGTCCCATTCCTATATTTTGCATGGGACCCCCAATTCACTTAATCCACCCCTGGTGATACCCACATTTTTTTTTTTCAAATTAAAAGAACCCTAATGCATCTTAATGCATACAAAATTTTTGTTACAATTTTAATTTAAATGTAATATACATATTTATATATATATATTTATTTTTATATTTATACATTTGAATGTTGAATGCTCTGCCTTGTGTTCACATTTCTAGACAGGTTGCATAACATAGCATTATGTTTGACTTTAGTGCAATTATGAAACACTTTTTGTCTTTAGATGTGTATTTTTCTATTAAAATTTAATTAAAGCGTAAAACAAATCACGATCACCATGACATTTCAGTCTTACCCATTAAACCATTTTAAAAAAAAGCAAAAAGAAAGAAAATAATATTTTTATATAGCAAGGACACAAAAGTGGCAGTAAAGATGTGTAATGTTGCAAAAGATTAAAAATATAAGCTTCCATTCATAAAAAGAATAAAAAAATAAAAAAATCACAGTAAAAAAAAAACATAATTCATTTACCCCCCAACCCAAATTAAATGAATAAATAATTTTTACCTTAAACATGTTTAAACATATTGTAGCAAGCGAATGCAAGCTCAAAATAGTTTTCTTTGTCAACATTATGCTCATGTTTGCTTGCAAACCTGTGACTTTATTTCCCGTCCTCATTATTAATATATGTGTCTATTTTTCTCCTGATTTCCCCACAGGAGGGTCTGAAAGCAGCTGTATTTGTCTCCACCACTGACCAGAATTCATTCAGCTGACAATAATGTAGCTGTGTGTGTGTCGTACCTGAGGCTGAGTCAACAACTGCTTTGTATCACAGACTCATTTTATGGCACATTTGGTGCTTCCACGCCTCAATTTTTCCTTTCTTATCAGAATTTGGAGACAACTAGCCAACAGGGTGCACATACAGCCAAATGCATTCTCAAAATCAATGCAGCATCCCACTGTTTGAGACTTTAGAGACAATTTCCTGTCTTAATGTTTCAGTTAATGTCATGCTGTTATAAATGCTGACCTGAGGAGGGCAGTATGGATCTGATGAACAATGCTTTCTTTGATGGTTCGCTTTACTAGTGGACACAGTCAAGCTTGTAAAAACCAGATCCCTCTAGCGTATCCTCTTCCTGGATACAATCAGTGGAGAATATTCCACTTTTATTGCGCTGCCGGCCTGTGCTGCTAAATAATTGATGGGATTCTCATGGGCAAAGCTTTGTTGTGTGTATGGAGATCTAGAACAGTCACTTTGATGGAGGACATTCACTGGCTGTTGTTAAAGTGTACAAAGTGTGTGTGTGTGTGTGTGTTCAATCCTGACTCTTTAAACAATAGAACAAACACATGGATTTAAACATTTGTTCTGCTTTATAAACATACTAAAATGTAAATAGTCAGGGATACACCCATTCAGATGTGTTCATTTTGATCCGGGCTGCAGCGTCTGCCTCTGCGAAATAAATGTATACCAATTTGTATATATATTTTTACAGAACAGATTGTAAACAAGTCATGGCCCGAAGCTACTAAAGCTTGAAAGAGATATGAGAAACTGTGGAGACAGTGCAGATTTTGTGTTTCTCAATTAAATACTGTTTAGTGACAGAGGAAGTATATGTTTGTTATGAAGACTAATGAATTAGAAGCCAAAAGGGTTACATTTATTTCACGACAGATGTCGTCAGATGTCATCTGAAAATGTACTGACCCCGTGTTTACATTATTTTGTTTATTCCAAACAATATTATCAATAAATCTGTGCTTTTTATTAGTGATGCACTACAATTTCAGCAACTGAAAATATCATGCCAAAAATACATTTTCAGTTCCAGACAACGGGTTTGAAAACCTGGAATTATTGACTGAAATTAGTGTTTCAATTGATGATATATATTTATTTCTAGTTTTTAATAGAACTTAATTTTGATGAACCACAATCTTTTAATCTGTGGTGTTTTCAGTTGATGCATGTAGAAAACATCACTAAACATTATTTATTTCGCTTCAGACAAAGTCTGAGCTTTCAAATTTTCATTTTGTTGAATGTACTATTCATTTTTGCCTATCTTCATTAATTATTGTTTGAAGAAATTATTGTTGATTATGTAATAAATGTAATTTAAATCATTGATTATATAAAGTTAGTTTCAGTTTGGTTTTCAGCTAAATTATTTTGTTGCATCACTATTTTTATTATATCGCTATTACTGCTGCTTCTGCTGCACAAATAGGGCCAGTTTCATTTCAAATGCCGTCACATTATTCAGAATCATTGGCGTAAGCTTTTCCTACCCTTGAGCTTTCAGATTAAATGAGTTTATTTGGCATGTTACATCAGTCAGATAAGCTGTGTTGTGCACGAATGTATCGTCCACAAAAGATGCTAGTAAATGATGTCAGAAGTGAGCGAGGACCTTTTCATGACTAAAACATAGTTTAGGACATAGTAAAGGTCTAACAGAGTTTCTGTCACGAGCATCATCAATCGAGATCCAAAGCGTGATAATGTTTGACTGATGTGCTCTCAAAAAACAGTTAGCATTCAGAGTCGCAACAGTATTGCATTAGACAAAGCATTAAAAGTGTGCTGCTTAATTTTAACATGACATTTGGGAGCTAATTATAAAAAATATACATTCATAAGGACATTTAGGGGCCAAGAATAAAAGCAGATGGACCAGATGCTGCCCACAGGATGCTTGTTGAGTGTCCGCTGACTTCCACAGTGTGCCCTCAGTTATAAACTAATTATCCCATTCATTGATTTCTTCATTCTGATGTTCTCTATTCAAGAGATGCATGTACCGTCATAACTGGACATGCATCAGATCAGTTCACAGATCTACGTCAAAGGGAACCGCTGCGACTGCATACAGCTGTCAGTGAATAGTCATATATACGTCATATGTATATCCACCCTTAGAAACACAATTAGCATCGCTCCTGTAGATGTGCCAAGGGTCAAACAAATGATAGTTTATGTCTATTTTGGAACAGCACGACATAAGCATATCACCCCTGTGACTTATTATGCAGTTAATGTGGCCTGGCTGGAAGATTTCTGGTTGGTTTAGTCCAGTTTTAATCTGTTCAACAACTATTATGGTTCCTGTGGCTCAGTGGTAGAGCATTGCGTTAGCAGCACAAAAGGTTGTGGATTCAATTCCCAGGGAACACACATACTGGTAAAATAATGTGTAGCCTGATTCCACTACAAGTCACTTTGGATAAAAGCGTCTGCTAAATGAATAAATATAAACGTAATTACGGTTGTATAAGAGCCATAGCTAAGATGTTAGCGAACTTGCTTGACACAGCTGTGGTGCTTGTGTTATGTGAATTTGAATCTAGCTTGCAACATTTCCTGATCCTTTAAGCCTTTTTCCAAATGTTTGTTGTATTACACTATTTATAATAATAACTGAGCTGCAAAATAGATTAATGTGCAACATTAAATTTCATTACCACACCGGCTAAGATACGTACAAAAATCAATGTTCCAGATTCACGTTAGGTTAACTTTAGGTTTACTTAACACACTTTTAGCATCCCTCACTGGAAATTTCACTTTGCGAAATGTGCAAGAAGCAACATACTATCATTTTACAGAAAGCACGTTTTTCCTATGAGCCTTGGCTGGTTGTTTTGGTGAACACAGAGCATATGTATGCTACACGTGTAAGTCAGGTGCATGTGTAGGTATAGATGTGCAGCAGAATGTATTCAAATCCACCGTGACGTCCTCCATGCTGATTACAGACCTTCCTGTGAGGAGTCTTGCTAGGTTGGGGTCCAGCATCCTTTACTTTCAAGACCCTCTTATTTAATCAATTATTTCTTCTTGGGGTCCTTCATTATGGCATTCTGGGTTTTAATTAACAGTCTCCTGGTAATTACACAATCTGTGAGTAATTAGGGACGGTGGATGATAAAAGTTAGCCAGCGTAATGGGGGATTAGCAAAGACGCAGTGGAACGGCTGCCGTCTCTGAAACCAAACCCTCATTTAGAGCTAATTTAGTAATGGCAGACCGCCTCACACTGAGAAAAGCAAGAGGCGTTTGACGTTTTTAATCTATGCTCTCCCCATTCTAATGCCATTCTTCAAAATGTTACATTTGTAGCTCAAGAAAGACCTTTTTTCCTTTTCCAATAATAAATAGCACAAATAAGACATGTCATGGTGATGCCATCTTTACTACTGGTTTATTGGGATGAATATGAACCCTTTGATTTCTGCCCATGAATTTAATCTTAAATATGAGGTTATTAATTCTTTCAGTGTTAAAGTACTTTTTTGCATTTTATAGTTTTAATTCCTGAAGAACATTATCAACTTCTGTCTCAACCAATGGTGTGAGTTTGGGGCGGGACTATCTGTTGGCGTGGCCAATTCTGATCCCAAGACTTCCTAAGATTTCCATAGTAATCTTAGCAACAATTCCATAGTAATGAGTTAGCAAAATTTGCACATTGGTGACATACACAATTACATCCAGTAATGTGCTGGTTGCACTGCCTCTTTTCTTCACAAAATATAAAAATGCAATTACATTAGCAATTCTGTTCAGAGCCTCCAGTGATGCAGAAATCACACACTTCACCTTTAATAGGGCTCCTTCACATGTGCAACCTGTGGAATATTATCTCTGAAGATCATACTTCTTTCTGGCAGGTGATATGACCTGCCTTGAATCTCAAAAATGTGAAAAAGTCAACCTCTCTTTCACGCCAGTTACGATTTCATTATACAGTTTTGATTTGGAAGCAGCAATATGAATGCTATAATTCTTCAACTGAATTTTTACAAGGGCTTAAACTAGAAGTGACTGTAAAAAGAAATGTTGCTTACAGGACAGGAATATACTTTCCGCTGGTTTAAATGACCCAAAATGTCTTGTAAAAAAGGAATAAAAATATATTTACAGTCAAGTGTCAGACCAAAATGATGAACATAACATTTAATTCATGTAGCTCTGCTATAACACTGACTAAGTGGTGCTACTTGTTTTTATATTTTTTTGAGATTTATGCTTTGATGCTTTGACTTTTTTTAGATCAGTGGTTTTCAATGAGGATGCCAAAATTCCTTAAAACAAAACATGCAAAACATGCTGAACCACTTAGCATTCCTTGTAAAATGAGCTTAAAACGCCTAAAACAGGCATAACCAAAGTAAATCGGATGCTGTTCTTGAACCATTTGGAGTATATACATGGTTTTGATGTCTTTTGAAATGTGACACTGAAAGTTTTAATGGTATTGAGTGGCAGAACTTTGAACACACTGAAAAACGTTTTTTTATTTTATTTTATTTTGTAAACAGATTCCTGCAGATGACTGTAGCTGGGCGCTATTAGCTGGAGAACACAATGGGAAGCAAGCCTTGTTGGCGTTCTGACAAACACACTGATTGCATCTGCTGTGTTGATTGTATCTTAAAACAGTTTGCATCATTTGAATAACACAAATCTAAACTTTCCAAAGATATGTGACAAGTTTAGGTTTTTGAGTGCTGTTCTAACATCCATTTTTTCCTCCCTCTCTCGTTTTCTCTGTCTCAATATCCTAGTTCCTATTAATATCTGTTTCTTCACTGCTGTGTCGTCCTGCAGTGCATTTCTCTCCTCCCGTCTGCCGCTCGTCTCTCTTGCTGTTGTGTGTTCAGTTTCCGAGCCCATCACTCCTGCAGCTCCACCATTATGGAGCGCTCAGATGCTGATGAAACAACCCCACGAGTCAGCAACCGTAGGATCAGAAGAATTCACCTGCACCACACACACACACGCACGCACGCACGCGCACACAGTAATCTCAAGAGAAAAGGCAGTTCTTTCATTCTCATTGTATGACTCTGTTGTACTTTTCACCTTAACTACGGTTGGGATTCAAAGTTCTTATTTAAAACCGGTTCCAGTTTTGTAAAGAATTCTGGAATCAAGTAATTTTTATGAAGTTCAGTTTTGTTGACGTTTATATATTTTTCTGCTGATGCAATTATATCAGACTAACCAATCTTTGACAATTACAGGTCTGTAAGGTGAAATTGAGCTCAAATCTGGAGTGCGGCTCATGCATGTCATTTGTGATAGTTATTAAAGCTGTGGACTATTTTTTATTTATTTTTTATTGCAGTTTGTCTCCACAGTAACCACAGCTGACTTTCTTCATATCTCTAGCATTTCATCCACAGCAGACTGATGCAAGTATTGTTCTGTGCATGGAAAGTTTTCATAGTATGGCCTAAGTGGTAAATAAATAAATAAATAAATATTTTATATATATATATATATATATATATATATATATATATATATATATATATATATATATATATATATATATATATATATATATATATATAAAATTATGTATAATTGTTCAGATTTACTGAATGATTCAAAGGAATAGTTTACTTACAAATAAAAATCATAAATGTTGTTCCAAACCCTTATGATTTTTCTATCATCCACAAAACACAAAAGGGGAATTTTTCTCATGCCTTTGTAATATATAGGGCTTTTAAGCTTCAACAGTGATGGAAAAGCACCATAAAATTGGTCAATGCAAAATATTTCAAGTCTACTGAAACGAAACGATATAGTTTTGTGCAAGAAAGAGAATAAAACTAAAGTTCTTTGAATTGAATCAGATGATCCAGTACACATCTCAATGATTTGTTCATGATTCAGATGGATATGGAAGCCCCTGATCATCAATGCTCTGACTGTAGAGGTTAACAGCTCACTGGAGGGGAAGATTATCAGTGAATTTCAGTGTGTTCTTCATAGAGATCTTTCACTTTGCTTTGGAAGTCTTGGAATATAGCACATGAGCGAAACAGACAATTTTATGATGCTTTTGGATCCTTTTTAAGACTTTTAAGTTGTACATATTTGGGATGACATCAGGGAGTATAAATGATGGCCGTATATTAATTTTGGGTGAACTGTGAACAGAAATCTATAAGGAGTATAGGCGGATGGAATTGGGTTAGGACCATGTACAGTAAGATCTTACATGGTAGATGTAAAAAGATTATGTACTTTAGTGTTTTCATTCTGTTTTGTTAGTCCGTTTGATGTTAATCAAATCTTTTTGAGCAGTTTGATCACGCTCTAGTCATCAAAGTGCAGAACTGACAGAATGTGTATGTGACTCACACAGAAGAACAGACAGTCTGCCGGTGGTTGATCAGGTGCACAGTGAGGCCAGCAGCTTTCATTTCTCAGTAATCTCATTTTGCCTCGCTTGTATAAATGCAAATATATTCTTCTCAAATTTTGCTGGATCTATAGAGTTAGTATCCATATATGTAGACCACAGTAAAGTTGTGGGAAAAAACGATTCACCAATCTATTGTGATAAATTCACAAACGATTCTGGATCAGTTCACAGAAAGTTCATAATCATAGACTGAATCAGATTTGAATCAAATCATTCAGTGGCTTAAGATTCCAGATTTCCACCTCTATTCATACACAATACACTTTTTAAAGCACATTTTTATCCTAGAACACAAAGGTACCATTAGTGAAGTGACTGTGTTTCATCTTCCTCTTGTCTGCAGCTTTTCTGTTCTCAATCTTCTTCGCTCTTTTTGATTCTCTCAGAGATGGATGGATTCTCCCCTCCTCACAAATCGCCTGCCGAAGTTTCAGAGAAATCCTTTCTTCCTCTTTCCCACAGATGCGTATCCTGAATCCACCTAGCACACCGACGTATTTTAGCTGACGTTCTGCTCTCTAAATGAATATGAGCTGAAAAGAAGATGATTTATGGCTCGTATCTTTCCTTAATATTCACATTAGCGCTATCATTCTGGTGGCTGTTATAATACAGTAGTTGTTATTTTCATCACATTTATGAGACAGAAATCACTCTTCATCATTATAAAACGCTATCGCAGACAGAGCGCTGTAAAGGGTTTCTCAAGGGGAAAAAACAGGTAAAAGACATGAGAAGTTATTTATGTGTGAGATAATTATTAGTATACATATATTTTTCTGACAGCTTTTCTTTATTTTTCATGCTGTGTGTCAGTCATTCTTAGTTCTTACTATTCAGGATTATTTATGTGTTGGATAAAAAGTTAAATATTTATTTTAACAAATTTCAGTGAAATGGTCTTGGAAACATAATGTTTTAATTGGTAATTAGTTTGTTAATAAGTTGTTTTTGTGCCCTCAGTATTAATCAAAGTCTTTTGCAATAAAGAGACAAAATCCGGATCTTGATGACATCATCTTGGTGACATCATACTGGAGGGAAAACAACAGCACAGTAAGTGCTGAAATGCATGTTAAATATTTGTATACTATAGATAAAAAATAAAATATTCTCTTCTTCAAAGAAATTAATACTTTTATTCAGACAATATACATTAAATGGATCAAAAGTCACATTAAATGTTTTCATAATGCAAATCAGCAAATTAGAATGATTTCTGAAGGATTGTGTGACACTAAAAAATTCACATCATTACAGTTTTATTCTGTATTTTTGATCAAATAAATGCAGGCTTGTTGAGCATAAGAAACTTCTTTCAAAAACATCAAAATCTCAATCAAATCTCATAAGCACAAAACGTGTGCATCAATGCATAATGTCTCTTTTAATGTCTCTTTTAATATGTTTGTCACCTGTCTTTTAGTGCAATTTTAATTCAGCAGAGCAAACAGCACAGACTTTTGTTCACAAGAAGTGTGTATAATAAGCTTAATTGACATAGAAATGATTTTGTTGTTGTTGTTTGTTTATTTAAGATTGACTGTGACATATTACACAAGATGCAGCACTACTGTACATCATTACAGATTGTGCCTGGTTAAACTGGACTGCAGGTGGTTGAAGATGCTGTTTAGTGAATCCCCCCCACAGAGATCAAAGGTACTCTCTCTCTCTCTCTCTCTTTCATCAGGTTCTGGGCTGCTGTCAGAACTGCCTTTCACATATTATTGACGATGCCTAGCCCTCGCACAGGCGCTTTCACCCTCTCCCACTGGAGTGACGTCGCTGCGCCTGTCTTTATCTGTCCTCCACGTTCTTTCTCTTCCACAACCTCTCCACTCTGTTAGAACTCTCATCTGTCAGCCTGTCCCATGGCACGGCCCCCGGGGGACCTTCTTTAGGTGGGCACTACCAGTGTGCAGAGTCATGATAAAAGTCCACATACAGGGGTCACCTTCAAAGCGGTCCGCTCAGTCTTACTCCTCATTTTACAAATTATTGCTTTGATCACTGCCGTCCACAGCGGAGTCTCTGTCCAGAGAAAAGCAGAGCTCATTTTTGAAGAGTAAGAACTGGATTATTATTGCGTCATGGACAGCTAGATTTATCTGTAAGCACAAACAAACAGAATATCATATATTACTGTTCAAAAATTTGAGGTTTTTAAGATTTTTAAATGTTTTTTTAAAAGAAGAATTGTATGCTTTTAAGCCTGCATTTATTTTAATTAAAATACAGAAAGAACAGTAATATTGTGAAATATTATTACCATTTTAAATAACTGTTTTCTTTTTTATTATATTTAAAAATGTAATTGATTTCCTGTGGTGCAAAGCTGAATTTTTAGCATCAGTACTTCAGTCTTAAGTATCACATGACCCTTCAGACATCATTCTAATTTACTGATTTGCAGCTCAAGGATATATATATATATATATATATATATATATATATATATATATATATATATATATATATATATATATATATATATATATATATATATATATATATATATATATACATATATAATATATCACACAAATGGAGTTTTGTCAGTAGTATTTTATTCAAACAAATGAATGAAATATGCTATCACATTTTTGGATTATTGTTTGGTATTGTTGTTTAACATATTTAAGGCCCATTGAGAGACTTTAAATAAATACAAATATATAAAAAAATGTTTAAAATCAATTGCAATGGCATTGCATTTCTTTTTTCCTAATATTTATTTCTTAAAATTACTATTCAGGGACTGGAATTTTTGTTTCTTTATATTTCCCATCCCTCGATAGAAAGATAACTTGACAGAGAGATAGATAAACGGCTTCTTTCACAGTCACGCTTACTCAGAACATGCAACCGATGTCTAACAGCTGACCACATTAGGGCTGGTAAACTCACTTTACAAACTCTACATTTGCAAATTCCACTCTAGAGATTCCGTCTGGATGTGAAATGTCCTTTTACATCCCTCAGACTTTAATCTTCTGTTTAAAGCAGCGTAAAGCCATGTCTGTCTCCAGAATCCTCCGTCTCTCTTTCATGTTATTTTTGTGGTGCGTAACGGCTGCCAGAGGTTGAAGGATAGAGACAGAGGGCACAACAGAACCAGAACAGGTCCCTTTCTCACCAGTCGACTGATCCCAATTAATATGTAACAGGCATTTCCCAGTTTGAATTACAGACATTCCACAAATCAAAGACTTTCTTCTCTTTTGGAATGTTAATGTGGGATGTTCGTGTGAGAGAACAAAGGTGATGGAATTGCCGTTACTGAACTTTTTTCCCTTCACGTTTTAAAGGGTAAACGAACCATTAGAGGATGGGGGAAAGGATACTGAGTAGAACTATGTTCAGAAGCCTGAATACATACCATTCAAATTTGTCAGCGTTAATTAAGAGCAGAGACCTGTGCCTTGTGTGTTTTTCAAATTGATTCCAATGACCTATTGATACTTTAATTAGAGACATTTGTAGGCAGTAAATGCACAGATCATGCTCAAAGCTTTATCATTTGTAATTCGTCATTCTTATATAATGTTATATGTGACCCTGGACCACAAAACCATGTCATAATTGTAAATTTTGTGAATTTGAGATTCGTACCTCATCTGAAAGCTCAATAAATAAGCTTTCCATTGAAGTATGTTTTTTTCAGGATAGGACAGCATTTGAAAATCTGGAATCTGAGGGTGCTAAACAATTTAAATACTGGGAAAATCGCCTTTAAAGTTATCCAAATGAAGTTCTTAGCAATTCATATTACTAGTCAAAAAAATAAGTTTTTATATATTTATGGCAGGAAATTTACAAAATATCTTCATGGAACATGATCTTTACTTAATACCCTAATGATTTTTAGCATAAAAGAAAAATTTGACCCATACAATTCTTTTCTTTTTTGGCTATTGTAAAAGCGACTTATGACTGGTTTTGAGGGCCAGGGTCACACATTTTAATTTGAACATTTAGTTTTTTGAACCATTCCACAATTTTGGTCAACTTCTGTAGTTTTAAATGTACTATATAGATAAACATAGATGACTCTAATCGACTAGAGTAAACCGAGCAGGCCTCGGCTCAGCAGGGGCCCGGAACCATTTTATTGCTCATAAATAGCTACACTCTGCAAATGGTCTATTAAAAAGCAGACCGGCCTGAGGGCTGTGTCAAATTAAAACATTGCTGCCATGCCCGTCGGCTTCAGGTATGTGTTTCCATTGTCCAATCAGCAGAGCCTTTCATAGCTTTATAGTGGAGGAACGATAAACATAAAAAGTAAGCTGGCAATCAAACTCTTGACCCCGGCCTCAGCACACCATATAAGGACTTTACACGTATTTGTTGGTAATGGCGAACTCTTTCGTTCCTGTCAGCACACCCGTAATGATGAAAAACAACATTAATCCACTTCACTTTATGCCCTCCCAGTTTGCCTAGCAGGCTTTGAGATTTACAGCTCTGTGTCTTTCCTGCATGTATGTTTAAGAGGGAAATGGTGCAGAGCAATCCGATAAGTTACGACGTCATTCATCACTTCCCCGCAACCCCTTCACTTCTGTTTCTTTAGCCAAGAGGCACCAGTCCATGAAACTATTCCCTGATGTATAATTTTGGCGTGTACAGTGTAAGTGGGCGTAACTCCTTCTTGCCTTTTATGACTGATTAATAGCTTGAAACGGCCAATCAAATGCTCAATTCTGCATGCTCTTCCTCCGTGTGACAGCATGTGTCCTCATTTAACATGCATTGCTTTGTGTGTTGTGTGACCAGCATTCGGTGATGGCTTCGGAGTGGTGCTGTCATCTTCCCTTACACTCTGAGAGCCCATCAGAATTTAATTTACAATGTAATCTGAGTTTGTGTACACATTATTTAAATATGAGCTTTTTGAACTCCATGCCTCTCTGGTTTTATAGGCTTAGTAGTGGCTAAACGCATAATATATGCACAATTATGTTAATTATTGTTCATTATGTGTTCATCACTCATGAACTGGTTCATAACATTTTTGTATAAATGCTGTTTTTTTATGCCATTATTGATTATTTAGAAACGTATGGTTTCATTTCCCTTTCAATGGGAAAGTTAGGCTGAGTGTAGTGTAATAAAACGTTTGACTGTCAGCATAAAGTCTAATCCATTTATTCTGGCCAATAACTGCTCACTTAGACAGGAGGAGATTGCTTGTCTGTCTTGTAAAGCGACCAATTGTAATTCGTTTTGTTTTTACATGCTAATTTTACTTTATCTTACATGCAAGCACCAAAAAATCTGTATCAAACAAGTATAGTATCATATTTTATAGTATAATTTTACCCAGTTAACACTTTTCTTTTTCTTGTTTTAAGCAAAAAACTCAATTTTGATAAATTGTTCTGAAAACCTATTATGTTATGCATATTTTTATTTTCAAGTAAATATATATTGAATTAAAATTACTAAGATTAATGAGATTGGAATGTACAGGTAGAACTAGCAAAGCAACACTTAATTTAAAAATATTATGAAAGCGTGCATATATTGGTAGCACTTTCTTTTACAGTCCTGTTCCTCATGTACATACTATGTACTTATAGTAATTACAATAACTATGTAATAACTCGGTACTAACCCTTAACCTACCCCTAAACCTAACCCTACCCCATGTAGTTACCTTGTATTACCAGAACTTTCTTAGATAAATACACTGTAAGTACACTATAAGTACATACAAGTACACATACGGTAAAATACAGTGCAACCCATATATATATATATATATATATATATATATATATATATATATATATATATATATATATATATATATATATACTATGTGATTACTATATATATATATATATATATATATATATATATATATATATATATATATATATATATATATATATATATATATATATATATATATATATATATAATTATCATATCAGTGCTTACCATTTTTGAATGGAATATGAATCAGATGGTTTGTGAACAGACTGGATGGTCTGGGGTGTGAGTTTGCGAGACTGGTTAAAGTGATGATATCATTGAAAAAAAAAAACATTATGTCTTGCCTTATTTACCATTTCCTATAAAACAGTGAGCATAAAAAACAGGCCTTTTGTATATGTAAACCCTTTTTTTTTTTTTTTTTTTGAACTTTGGAAAATTGTGCATGCTTTGCTATATTTCTAAACTTTTTCTAATTTGCTTCTAAATAAATTGGACCGCCAGTGTTTGTACAACAAGTTAAACTGCTTAGGGAGGTAAGTGCCATAACAGCATTAGAACAACACAAAGATGTCATTGTTGAGTGTCTGGGAGGATCACGATTATGTTTCTTCAGCAGAATATTCAGGATGTGGAAGCGCAGGATATGGAGATGTGGCTGTTCTCCAAAAGAGGACTTTGAAATAATGGATCAATTTCCGCTCTCTAATGACTGTGTTGGTAAAGATTTATTGAGCTGATGCAGGACCTTGAGTAACCCCATAAAAATTTAAATAAACATATCCTCTCTTATTGGCAGACTTTATTTAATCAAATAATGACTTCTTCCTGAGCTGTCAAACCTCTCGCTGTTTGCAGTGTCTACTCTTGCTAGACTCTCTGTCTTTGAGGCGTCACACAGTGGGTAATGGTGGAAGTGTGTATATGTTTGTTGTTTCAACGAAAAAAAGGGATAATCTAACTCCAGTGTTATCTTCTCTCCTTTGGCTACCAGTTCAGTACAGGATTGATTTTAAGAAGCACTTCATAACATGTCCCCAAGTTATATTACCAATCTTTTAAAATACCATGAGATCAGCAGATAAACTGTTACTGGCAGTTTCTTACTCCAAAAGAAAGTCCAAATGTAATAGAGCATTTATGGCTGTGGCCCCCAAATTGTGGAATAGTCTTCCACTTCATATCCGAAAGGCTCCATCCTTACAAGTTTCTAAGCCTCAGTTGAAAACTCATCTTTTTATATTTTAGCTTTTGGAAACCCCTTCCTAGAGACCTTATCACAGAGGAACAACCCCAATGTGTAATGACCTGATACAGGTAGTTGTCATCTATTGATTGGTTCATAAAGTGGTTTATTTTTATTATTATGTTAGATTGTATTGTTTTTTATCTTTGTATATGCTTTCTATTATTTTGTGAAGCACTTTGGGCAACAAAATTGTGTTAAAACCAAAGCGACTGAGAAAAACGGTAAAGCTTTTTAAATTTTATTTATTTTAAAAAGCCTTAAAATGTGTAGGTTTATGCTATATGGATGGTTGGATGAATAGATAGATAGATACGATGAATGATGCTGGAAAAATAGATACGATGAATGATGCTGGAAAAATAGATACACTAAATGGATGAAAGGAATATGGATGGATAAATGGGAATGATGGATGGTTAAATGGATGGATGAATAGATACTATAGATGGAATGATGCATGAATAGATCCGATGGATGGATGGATGATGAAAATATCTGATGGAATGGTGAATAGATACGATAGATGGATGGTTACGATGGATGGATAGATACAATGGATAAATGATGGATGGATGGATGGATGGATGGATTAATGAATGGATAAATACAGTGGATGGATGAATAGATATGATGGATGGATGAATAGATTTGATGGATGAATGAATGGATAAATATAATGGAGATGTATGATGGATGGATGGATAAATATAATGGAGATGTATGATGGATGGATGGATGGATAGATACAATGATGAATAGGTGCGATGGATAAATCGATCAGACCAGAACTAACATGCAGTACGATGTGATGACTGCACCTGACTAATCTACTCTGGTACAGTAGATGGGAACAGTGGACATGTTTAAAGAAAGAGAGAGAGGAAGTGAATGTGCAGGATAAGTCATTATCGTCATTATCGCTAGGCTCGAGGTCAGGTTTCAGCTGATAGGCACTTTTACCGCTTGATGTTTTCCGTTGATGTGCTCTCTCATCTGAAGGCTGTAATCAATACTATCAATTGCACACTGTTAGATAAAGGCAACTGTAGGACCCCCTCCACCACCAAAACCAGAAGAGCAGAGGAAAACCATTATGGCTTCGCTTTTGATTCAGAGCTGTATAGTGTTAACAATCAAAATCCTATAAACACACAATCATGTTAACTTATACAACACTGGATTTTGTTGTGTGTGTGTGTATATATATATATATATATATATATATATATATATATATAATACAAAATGTCTAAATTAAGTAACTGATTAATTAATAAAACTTTTTAAGTTTTACGCCATTGCAGTTACCCTGTTATTCTAATTAAAACATTTCCATGGTTTCAAACTCAGGCCACAATAGGCCTTTGCCACATAGACAACTGGTGTTTTTTTTTTTTTTTTTTCAAAAAAGACCCCTGTGTTATTTTGCCATATTTTCAGCCTCCACGTGATGAGCTCATGTATCTGTTAGGCTTCCATTTATTCTTGAAGTACGAGAATTGAATATAAAACTCATTACCAGTGGTAAATGAGAATTCTGTGAACATTTCACCAGTAATAAAAGAAATGAGAAACTGAAGAGAGAGAAAATGCTAATGTGAATTGTTATTGGATGTGTAAACACACATAAGTAAAACTGCGCTTGCTGAACATCTTGCAGTCAAACACTGTAAAAATTTTTTTTACTAGATTAAACCATCATATCAATCAGTAAAATACTGTATTTTGATTTGTTGATAATGGTTTAAGTTATGAATTGAGACCCCTCAAGTGGCATCAGAGAGCAGTCCAAAGAGGTCAGAGACAATGTCCATTTCAAGAGTTCTTTCATTTAGCCTGTTTTTTCAGTCTTAATGAGGTCGTTTTGTCTTAAAGTTCCCGGGGGCGAGTTAAACTCCGGCTGATGGAAGGCAGTCGTATTTTAAAGGCATTGATTTTGACCTCTGTTGCTATACAGCTCTAGGTGTAATTAAGGCTCATTATGGTGCCCTGTTCTGTTGATCACGCCGAATGCAGCCGCTGCTGATGGGACAGATGGCAAATATCAGGCTCGCAGTGTCATCGGCATGAGCTGTGTCCACACACTGACTATACAGCCATTCAGCTGAAACTCTGGAACTGTGAGCTGCGGTCAGGCCATCAGCTTATGTCTAGTTATAATACTTTTTCTTGTCCAAGTTAAAACCTATATATATATATATATATATATATATATATATATATATATATATATATATATATATATATATATATATATATATATATATATATATATAGTAATCACATAGTATATATATATATATATATATATATATATATATATATATATATATATATATATATATATATATATATATGGGTTGCACTGTATTTTACCGTATGTGTACTTGTATGTACTTATAGTGTACTTACAGTGTATTTATCTAAGAAAGTTCTGGTAATACAAGGTAACTACATGGGGTAGGGTTAGGTTTAGGGTTAGGTTTAGGGTTAGTACCGAGTTATTACATAGTTATTGTAATTACTATAAGTACATAGTATGTACATGAGGAACAGGACTGTAAAAGAAAGTGCTACCAATATATGCACGCTTTCATAATATTTTTAAATTGAGTGTTGCTTTGCTAGTTCTACCTGTACATTCCAATCTCATGAATATTTGTATATATTCAAATAAAGTGTGGTTCTATCAAACATCAACTTACATTTACATAGACACTGAAACCATGTAAACCATGTTAAACCATATATGTATAAATTTGCATGTGTTTATGTGAGTGAGTTACTAAATTGAGGTTCGATTCGACAGCTTTTGAAGGTGATTACTCAAATGAAACAAAACAAAGAAAGCAAAAAAGTGCCTTTCTTAAATAAAGGTTTCATACATTAAAAATTACACTTCCATTGCAATAGTAATTAGAGAAATTAAAAGCAGAAATGTGAAACTACACTGTAAAAAATTTCTTGTTGTTTTTACAAAAACTTTTTGGCAGCTGTGGTTGCCAGAATAATTTTGTAAAAATACAGAAAACTGTAAACACATTTACGTCAAAAACTGTTAATTTACAATATAAAGCTGTAATTTACAAACAAGAAAATGTGAATATAAACCAGTAAATTCAACAACACACAAAATTAAATCTGTTTTGTACCTTGAAAATACTGACAACCACCATAATAATAAAGATGGTACTGTATAAGAGAAAGCCACATGAAGTATCAAAGCTCATCACAAGTAGCTTCACCACAAGCAGAAGTATATATTAACATATAGAAGGTGCACATTTATGGAAACACAAAACACCATCATGGTAACACACGTGATACTTAAATAATGCAAAAAACTTTCATTAAGCAACAGAAGATGTAACATAAAGCTCAAATGTACATAACTGATAACAAGAACTATTTAAAAACATGATTATTTAAACAAAATACTTTCAAACGTGGAGTGTCACGCAGGGAATTCTGGGAATATCAGTTTACAGTTTTAGACTGTAAATTATACATTGATTTGTTCTTTTTTTACTTCTAAAAGCTGTATAATTAACAGAATTTTACTGTAAATTTACATTAAATGCTTTGTTAGATCTTTTACAGTTTTTCCCTGAATATAGTACGGGAACTTACTGTTAACCTATTATCAGTTTTTTTCCGTAGCGTTTTTACAAAATTTTACAGTTAAAATTACACTTATTTTTTACAGTGTAATTCTTCTGTTAAACAGCAGTAATGTTGTTTAGATCATTATTTCAATACTGTTTTAGGGTTAATTGTCAGGTATATTGTGTACATTTTACGGCAGTACTTTTGAAACGAGAGGATTTTGATGGATAGTTCATCCAGAAATAAAAAATAGTCATCATTTACTTTTCCTAATGTTTGTCACAATGTTTGCAGGCAATAAGATGAAGGCAGATGAATAAACTTCCACAAGACAACATTTAATAATAAATCCAACAGGAGCAGGCAGACCGGCGTTTGCAAACACATAAACTGTGACTATGTGGGTAAACTATATAAAGCAGACACAAAGAAGATGATTAATGAAACACAGCTGAAACAGAACTAATAATGATGGTGGCCATGGAAACTAAAGAGTGGCGGGAAATCAAAACGAAGGAAGACGTGAACTGAGGGAATACGGAGTAAAAATCTTAAGGCTGGTTCACACGGCAGGATAATTAGGCCGATTTTAGCCCCGATTCACCCCTTCCGACAATCTTAGGATGCTCCGATTATCGCAAAATAATCTGATCAAATATTCCTGCCGTGTGTGGTGTGTTAAGACTGCTCTCCTTTGCTCGGAAGAATGTCGGGACCGCTCCGATCTCAAATCGGGGATATCCAACATGTTGGATTTATTTGGCCCGATTTCTTCTCGTGTGTGGTGTCCCCCGAGGACAAACAATCACGCAGCCTGTGGACTGTGGCGTGTAGCCAATCAGAAAGCGAGGTGACGAGGCGGTGAGGAAGTACCGGGAAACAAAATCAAAACAGCCAGCGTATATAATATAACAAATACAAATAAAGTTGATGAGCTTGATGTAGTAAGTATAGTCCATGATCGCGTTGTCTCCACCTCTTTGACCATCGCCTTTTCTTGTTTTTCTTATGTTTTTTTTTCCCGTTAAAAACAAAGTACAAACTATGGCCACTGCATCCTCTTCGTCCGCCATGATTGTTTACTCTGAAGACACGTTTGATCTCGAGGGATTTTGCGAGATTTCCCGTCTGACCTGGGAATGCTCGGGAGTCAAATCGGTTCGTGTGTGATGTGTTGATATTGCCGTGTGGCTGCACACCACACACGGAACGACCAAAACTGTTAGACCCGTGATTTATTTTATCGCCGTGTGTGGGGTCTCTCAGGTTTGGAAAATCGGCCGACAATTTTAAAATTGTCCCGTGTGAACCAGGCCTTAGAACAGAACTAGACAGAATACAATGGTGACAGTGTCTTTCAAACCCTGTATTTCTTGCTTCTTCAGAAAATTATTTTTATTAATATTATTATTATTATTCTATTGTTTTACATGCAAATCAAATCGTTTCAGTGTGCCCAGTGTTCTTTAACCTGTTAAATGTCACCTCGTCCCGTATACGGGACGCCTACGTTGACTATACTATATTACAATCAAATTTAATGTAATCTTGACAAACTATATATCGTTGGAAAGGTCTAAGACTCCCAAATATATATTTTACCAATATTTTTTGTTAAAAATTATGTAGGAAAAGTAATAGATCAATTTATGACAAGAGTGCACCCTCAGAAATCTACATTACAAAAGGAGCTTTGACCTTTGTTTAAAAAAAAGACTTCCTCGTTGCCTTTTTCTCTATCACATTTTAGAAATCATCAGAAGTTATATATCACTTGAAAACATAAAATCTCAAAATTCATCCTTCAAAACCCATTTTAAAATCAGACATTGCATTACCATGTAAATGGTTCATCAAAATCATGTTACAAAATGTTTTCAGTCATGAAATATAAAAATGTAGGTTTGTATCATGCACATTCATCTCTATCTTCAAAAACGTGAGTGACAGTTATCAGGTTAAAATATCTAAAATATAAAAATCAAACTGGTTTTGCATTATATCAGAGTGAGTAAATGATGAGAGTATTAAAATTTGACCTTTTCACTCCTATTGTAAGTGTTGCACTTTTTTGCATTTTTAGGAGGCACAAATTCTTTAATGTACAGTAGTAACCAACAACATATTTCTTTAACATTCTTCTAATTAAATTAAAATTAAAAGTTCAGCACCACCTGTGTGACTCATGAGTTCTCTAACAGGAAACCAATAGCACTCAAAGCCTTATTGATCCGCGTCTCATAGTAAATTCTTTTCAGTGTTGATTTAAAAAATGTGTGTTTAAGCACACATGACAAGTGTTTCTGAGCGCAGAGAACAGGGGGATTTTTCCCGAGTTTTGCCTGCGGTATCATGTCAGTCAAACTTAGACTTCAACTCCCACTGAGTGTGTCTCAGATCTGCTGATGCAAATGAAGCCGCTTTATTCCACCAGCTCTCTCGCTCTCATTCCCCCTTTTGTCTCAAGGTGGATGTGAGTATCAGAAATAACAATCTTCCAATTCATTAATAAAGTGCCTTAGAGAGAGTGGAAATGACAGAGGAAGCCGAAAGGAGAATCGAGAGTGTTTGAAAACAATGAGTGAGACAGGACCGCGAGCGGTGAGGGCCGTGATCCCCCAGCGGGATCCGAGGAGAAGAAAATAAATTCACTCTAATTTCCTAATGGAGAACAAGCTTGTGTTAACTAACGTTCTGCTGATTTTCGTTTGCTCCCTTTTGCCTCACTCTGTGTGTGCTCTTTGTAATCTCTGAGGTCACATGGTTTAACCCAGAATTCTTAGAATCAACCCACAATGGGTCCATACTGCAAAGAAGCAACACACAAAGAGGTCTTGTGGCATTACAGGCAAATAAGAGAGTCTCACATGGTAGCTGTGCATAAAGAAGAATAAAGTACACTGGGTTTTAGGCCACCTGCAAGCTTGAGTTCAACAGGTACTCTGTGAAACTTGTGAAACTCAGATATTAACTAATTAATCGGTTTCTTGCAGCTTCTGTTCCATACTGAATATCATTGTATATGCAGATGGACACTGTGTATTTGTTTAGCTCTCCCTTAAGAAAATAGCTTCTATTAAACATTCAAAATAATGTTTATAATAACAAACAAATATTAAAATAAAAACTAGTAGAATGTAATAATAATAGTAATAATTATAATGTATGTACTGTAAATTAATGATGTGTACAGATGTCATTATCCCCTTTTATCTTAATTTAACTGAAAAATAGAAAAAAAAAACTTATGAATTATTAAACAAGGCAGGTTTCAGATATTTACGTAATGCAATGTATAATGCATCCAGTGCTTATTAAAAAGCATCACCCGTACCTTTTTGATGCACATATAGACTGCAGGTAAAGCAAGAAGGAACAGGGATCATCAGTAATCATCTCTTTGAAGGATAAACAGTTTGGGACACTCTGTATTAGAGCAAGAGCAAGTTTATTGCGTCCGTGTCCTTTGAAGGTGTTTTTAGTGTCTGGAGAGGCGAGTGTCAGGCTGATAACAGCAGCTGTTTCTCCCCGAGGGGTGGGATGCAGATTGAGGGTGGATTAGTTTCTTGGGGCCGTGTTGCATGTGTTGTCATTGCAGGGATAAGAGTGACCAGGCACCAGACGCGCCACACTGCCTGCTCAAAAGGGCCCTTGTGTCTCCAGAGTTCGGCCCCCTTAAACATCTCACAAATTAAATTGGCCTTTCTCGAATACATGCAGCTTAGTTCAGACTCTGAATTCTGATTGGATAATACAAAATCAAAAGCGAAATAGCTGATCTATAGTGTAGTGTTCAACTTTGGGAATATAAAAAATAAATATAAATAAGATTTCATTAAACATTTCTTATTTATTAATATAAATGTTGTGGTCACATGTTCATATCATAATAAAATACAATAGATGAATAAAAAAATGACAGCTGTTCATATATTAAAGTGTAAACACTATTATTGGAGTATGTTTTACAAATACAATTTCAGTATAATTTAATTTCATGTTTAATTCAGTGAATTACTTGCTATTTCTGAGTACAATTGATTTCTACACCATTTTCTTCTTGCATTTGTTTGATAAAAAATACATAGAAAACAGAACTATTGTGAAATATTATTACTTGAACTGTTTTATGTTTGAGTATATTTAAAATTTTTATTTTTTCTTGTGATCGAAGCTGAATTTATAGCATTATTACTGAAATCATAATCATTCTTTGTTGATTTGCTGCTCAAGAAACATAAAAAAATCAATGTTGAAAACTGTTGTGTTGTTTAACATTTTGTGGAATCTGTATATTTTTTCTGAATTGTTCAGTGAACAGAAAGTGGTAGTGTATCTGTAACAATGCATCAGCTGAATTCCATATTAATATTGCTTCTAAACCGTAAACAGTGTGCGGTTAAACTAATGCACTGAACAACCACTGAAGGTTAATACATAATGTTGAGTGTTTGCTCAAATCCATAACCCTAAATATGAGTATTGATAGCAGAAATGCTGGACTTATAATCATAGTACACCTTTAAAGGGTATTAAAGTGCTGTCGTGTGTTTATGGTGCCGTAAACACATCCTCCCACACATGAGCTCATTCTGGAGTGTAGTAAAGCCTCCTTCCTCGTGTAATAGCTTTCAGTGATCAGAAATGCTGCTGTGTTCATCTGGAAACGAAAGACTGCTTATGAAACCTCAGCAGACATATCTGGGATGTTTCTCTGAAGAAAAGCTTCTCTCCGAGCCATTGTGTGCCTCATTATTTAATCTAACGTAGAGAGAAGTCCCTTTCAGCCTGGTAATTATCCTGCGTGGATGAGTGAGAGCGGATTAGAGAATACTGTGATCCAGGCGAAGCTACCGTTTCGTCTTTGTTTGCGCAAAAGTGCCGCCACACTGGCTTACCACTGCAATTGGACAATGTTTTCCCCTAAATGAATTACATGCTCTATTTGAGGAGTTGAATCGAATTACAGAATGCTTGGGAAACAAACGCTTCTACGTTCGGAAAAGTCTTCTAATGATTCCTTTGTTTTCAGCGAGCTGCAAAATAGATTCGATCCTAAACAAATGGGTTTTTGGCACCTCCAAAGGCCACTCTGTAAAAAGATACTTTAAAAAGACAGACTGAGAGAATGAGTGAGTCTTGGTTTTGATGGAAGGGAACGACGCAGATGGAGCGTTGATGGCATGTACTTCTGTGTGGCTGTGCTTGTGTCAGTAAGTCCTGTTATCTGAGATGAATAGTATTGGGGAAACTGCTTTAAACACATTGAAGCTGTTAGAAGGGAAATGGCTTTGAATTGCATGCAGCTTTATAGATGGCTTCAGAGCAGCATGTATGTGGCACCAGAACCAAAAGGATTTTAATTTGGTTGACAACATCAAAACGTCAGCACATGAATTTGTTTCCATTGATAAATAGATGTATAAATATATCTACAGTCAACATAAAATGGCATTTGAAACTGCAAGCACCAAGTAGATACCTGCACTATATCGTGACCCAATGAAACAAGAGTGTGGCGCAGGACAACACTTGATGGGTAATTGTGGATACGAGCGTGTAAGGTTGTGTAGTTTCTCTGCTTTCTTCACGTGCTATCAGAAACTTCTTATTTCCCACTTATGAGGTTGTGAGTGCTTCATGTGAGCACTGCTGCAGTCATAGGTCCACTCCACAAATGCAGAAAACCGTTCACTCCTACAGCACTAACTCATATCGCACACATTCTCACTCTCCGTCTCTCTTTCTTTGTCCCCACAGTGGCCTTTTGACCTTTAATGTCATTGTGTCTTCCCATAATCCCCTAGTTGTTGTTCTCCGTACACTCACTGTCTGGGTTGAAGGACTTTCTGTAATTGAACGTGCCCTGCTGGACATGAATGTAGAATGTTGTTTCCATGGCTGGATGTTGAACAGAATAGAATATCTGACAAAAGATTCAACTTACAGGTAAAAAATATATTTAAAAGCATATGCTTTTCTTTTTTTTATGTTTTTTTGGGGGGTTCATTATTTTCTTTTTCTTTTCTTTTTTTCTTTCTTCAGTATGGGATTAAAATCCACCCTATTTAAATTCACCCATAGTACATTATTCCAAAAATGCTGTTTGTTTCGGTAATTTAAAATTTCCTCTGACACTATATTTTTTCCTTTTTGCAACCCCTTCCCATCCAAACATTTCACTAGGTTCACAATTGGAACACTTACTTTTCAGGATCCAATCGATTGTCTATTGGATACAAGCAACCATCATACATGCTTTGTGTTTAAATTGTGTATTTAAAAAGACCAGAGAAGTGATGCATCATGGATGTAGTGCATTGTGCCCTCTATTTTATTATTTTGTAATGCTCCAAGTGTAATAAATCTGTACGGTAGCACCAGGAAGCCCCTCTGTGGTGGTGTGACTAAGCTGCCATCAGCCATACCTTCATAAACTGGGTCGTAACAGACCGACCTGACAGGCAAAAGCTGCCGCACTTCATCTTCCTGGTGAACGCTGGCATTTCTCATTACATTCCCTAACAACCAGTCAGGTTGTGTGGTGGGCTTCCCGCTCAAGCTGGCTGGATGTGCCTCCTGTGTACGACACAACAGCAAGGGTTTATGGGGAACTCCATACGGAAAAAGTGGCAAAACTCGTATGAACATACCTGCTCGCGGTCAGGGGTGAAATGAGCTCTGGTGGCAACAGAGGAATGATGTTTATTTGACACAAGGGGACCACAGATGAGCACAGGAGGAACATAGAAAGCAATGATGAAATGAGTATGAACAAAATCTCTGGAGAAAGACCGATAGAGATAGAGGAGTTATTTTGATGTGTAGACGAAAAGTGCATTGATTGTTTAAGGTTTTAAAGTGCTGTTCCTTTGAGGAAAAAGACTGACAGATAGAAATAGATGTGCATTTCTATGGGTATCATCTAGGTGTTTTGAGTTCCGTTAGAGAGAAAGAAAAATCTCAAGATCTCCTTAATATCTCAAGTAAATATTTGATCTGTTAGTGAGATTCAATTGAGATAAAAGGTTTGCTTAAATCTCCTATCAAATATGTATCATCTTTTTTTTTGTTAAATAAATGTAACACTTTTGAAACTTTTGAATAAAATTAAACTTTAAACTTAAAGAAGAATTTGAAATGTTGTCTTCACAACAAACTGAAATAAGTTTAGATTGAAATACTAAAATTAATTTCTGCTAGTGTGTGTGTATATATAATGTATGTATTATTATTATTTTTTTTAATAAAACAAAAAATGACAAGCACAATGTCATTTCTTAAACTAACATTTAAATGAAAACTGGGGGGAAAAGATAATTAAAAATACAATTTAATAAATACTATGATAATATATGAATATATAAATCATAAATATATAAATAATATATTAATCATTGGTATCACTGAGATAATATTGTAGTTTAATATTTTTAGAGTTTTTATTTATATATTTTTGGTTTTCATTTTCGAAGTTTTAGTAATTTTGTAACCTTTTGTTTGTTAATATGTCTACAGAAATGTGTCTAGAGAAATGTTGCCAACCAGCTTAAATAATTTTTGTTTGTTTTAATATTTTTTTTTTATTAATTTATTTAATTTAGTTCAGTTAACCTTTTATTTTATGTCAAGGAATAACTTTTTTTAATGGTTTTAATTTTAGTTTCTATTTTAGTTTTAGTTAAGTCTTATAAACCTGGTAATACTGGGAATCCAGAATATTTTCTGAAGGTCAGTAATGTTTCAAACTGACAATAGAACATACCTGTCAGAATAGCTATTAAATTGATAGCATTATTCATTTCATAGCTTTATGTATACCATCACAGAGGGATTTGGACAAACCTCTAATTCTAAATGTTACCTATAAAATTAGTAAAAATATGTATATTTACACTCAAAATTTCTACAGACCAGACTATAATATAGTTATGGACACTTTTGACTTGGACTAATTAGAAACCACCCAGAATTCCCTAGATGGTATGCAGCAAAGTTTAAAGCCATCATTCAGAACATCTTATCAACCAACTAGCAACACCCTGGCAACCAATCACAGCATTCTAACATCATCAAGGAGACTCTTGCTTGTATTATCTCATTTGTATTCATATTTGTTGTAGATCAGAGACTAAGCTGCTGAGTGATCCTCCATAACATGTCCTGATCTATGAATGAGTGACCTCTGAGCAACGGGTCCGCGAGCTAGAAGTGTTCCACACCTCACGCACCCATTCAACACATACTGCGGAGGTAATTCGCTCTGCCAGAGAGGGGGAGCTGTATTCACCTTCCAGACACATTGAGCTCTCAGCCTCTTCACACACACAGGGTTTGATACGCTGGCCGCTGTCTTATCTGCATCCACAACCACATAAACATGCACGCCGGCGTCCTCCCCTTTACTCGGCTGCTGTTCTCTCTCCGGATTCACAGTCAAATTGAGTTACTGCTGGAGCTAATAGGATCCGCACAAGCATGTCATCACCAGTGAGGAGAAAGAGTCGCATGTACTAGCTGCATCACAGAAGGTCACATGTCACCGTCGGGATTCTGTTGGAAATATAGATTCTGGAGATTCAATGTTGTTGAGCGGTTTTGTCCGTTGTTTGTCTAAGGCAGGGTTTTTATTATTTTATATTTTTGCTATCATGGACCCCAAATATTTGCAAGGGAAATTCTGAAAAAACAAACAAACAATAAAACAATGTGTGTGTGTGTTGCCCCCCTTTGATTAATAAATGTATTTATAATAATAATAATAAAAAATAATAATAATAATAAAAAAAAAAAAAAATATATATATATATATATATATACATATATATATATATATATATATATATATATATATATATATATATATATATATATATATATATATATATATATTTGAAATGCTTTTATTTATCAAGGGGCAAGCATTAATCAAAAGAGATGTTAAAGATTTTTTTTTTTAAATGTTACAAAAGATTTCCATTTAAAATTGAACTTTGAACTTTTTATTCATCAAAAATTTCTGAAAAAGTATTGAAAAAATTATGGTTTCCACAAAAATGTCAGGGAACATAACTGATATTTTCATCAATGACAATAAATTATGACCAAATCCGTATTCTTTTTTTTTTTTCTTTTTTTTTAAAAGTGTTTTTTATGTGAAACTGAAAACTGAAGTAATGATGCAAAAATGTCATCTTATATCAGGTCATATTTCACTGAAGGAGAAATAAAAAATACAAATAAAATAATACATAAATAAATACATATGTATGTATGTGTGTATGTATAAAAAAGGATATAGTCAAGGGATTGGTTTAATGTAATTATCAAATGTTTCCTCACCTTTAGGTCCCTGGCACTGAGAGGAGGTTTCTGTGCCACAGGACAGCATGATGAACACATGTTCTCCGAGCCCCAGAGAGAAGCAGAAGGAAGACATTGAGTGTTGACACAATGAGAGTAAAAAGTAGAGCCATGGAACCGACTCTCCCGTGGTAAGCTCCAGAACTAAACTGAAAAGATAAAAGCATGGGTATTTGAGAAGCGTGTGAGCCGAGGGTCCTGCTGGGCTTTTGTGACTTTATTCTAGTCTCTTCTTCCCTCTCGCTCCATCTCACTAGCTGCTCACCTGAGTATGATGGATGTTGCAGTCTCTTTGTATTACCTTCTTACCCAAAGTCTCTCTCTCTCCATGAGCACCCACTCTTCTCTCTGACCACTCAGCTCTGAAAAGGGACCGTGTTTGTGTAGAACTCTAGAAACCTATCAAAACCTGGTTGTACTCCCAAAAAGAGAGTTTTCTAGAGTTTTTAATAGTTTTTTTTAAATACGTTCTGTATTTGTACTTTTTAGCGCTTGACAGCTCTGGATATTATATTCTAATCATATCCGTATGGAATGACAAAAGTGTGAGTAAATGGTTTTCTTTTGTGGGTATGTCTGCATAGGAAAGTGTTTCATTGTGTCAAGTGTTGAGGACCAAAAAGAAAATGCATATGAAGGGAACAAAAGCATTACATCCTGATATAAAGATTGCTATAATGTTACATATAAAGGGTTTAACCCAGGAGAGGATTTTCTTTTTCCTTAAAATGCTTACTGACTTTGCTCACACAGGGTGTGAACCAATTCCCCCAAAATGTTGATAATTTTTATTTATCCATTATGTACAGTACATTAGCTATCCATTATATCCACTGGCCTACAAAAAAAAAGAAAAAAAAAAAGATTCTCATTATGCCCTATTTTTTATCAAATATTGCATGAACTTTTTTTTTAATCAACTTGTTTTCTTTCGAATAGCACAGGTTTTGAATTCTTTTTTTGTAACCGATTGATCGTAGACCCAGTTATTGTGTGAATACTGTCAAAATTATCCACAAATAATGCTTTTTCACTCAAAAAATAAATAAATCATTAAATAAATTGGGTACATATCTCAGTATCACACAGTTCACAGAAAATGTCTTACTTCCGCATTGAAAAATATGGTGAATACCTAAAAAGATGTAAGAAAGAAGCCCAATCTGAATTCAGTATGTGTCGGTTATATTTTGAACTCTCAACATTCTATCAAAGCAGGTCAAAGGATTTATTTGTAAATTGAAAATTAAGATTCTAAATAACCTTTTTCATATTTCTGGCGTTTTCAGAGGTGGAAGTCTTCATAGAGGCGTTTTTACACAGCAGAGTTAAGACTGCTCTGACCTTTGTGCCATTTCTGAGCAGCATTAAACAGTCTGTGTAAAGACCTCTAAATGCCACCTCAGAAGCACTTTTGTGCCACCTTTGCTGTGTAAATTTGGCAGAAGTTGGGTTAACTTCTATAGTGGTGAACTGAAACTATAAGACGTATAATATATGTTCAAATGGCAAAACCCAATAGCATTTCTATGCCTTTATTATGATGGTCAGAGGAGAGAAAGATGTGAGATTTGAAACACTCACACAGTGGCACTGACTAGCATTCTGAAATTTAATGTCAAAGTAATATAAAACCAGAGCTGGGTGCAATGCATTACTAAGTAATTGTTTAGTGTAATTTAATTGTTTTTCCCTTGAAAAATTAAAGGAATGCTCTTATTCTTCTTCTTATTTTTTTCTTGTAATTTAATTACAGCTATTTTTTTATGTAATCTCATTAGAAAAATTTGTTATTTATGTCATTTTTCATTTTTTTTTAATGAATTAAAAGAGCAGTTATCCGCAGTTATCATCAGAAGCTAGTAATTCATTACTTTTACAGTAACTTAACCAACACTGTGGTGTAGTGTTATAAATGCACTTGAAGATAAACGTGTTTTTGTGAGAATCGCCCAGACACATTATCCTCCAGCATGTTTCAAGAGCTTTCTCCACAAGTTCATTTCTACTTTATCATTATTCCTCCTCCATCCATCTCTAACCTTTTCCATTCTCTGGAACACAAAAAATGCGGAGAAATCCATCGTGCATCTGATGGATCTTTCACTTAGGCCGGAGAAGATATGCGGTTACATGTGTGCTCTTTCTGCCGGGCCGTCTTAATTCGACCGGCTAAACCTGAGGTCTTTAGTACACACATGCCTGTGTGAGCATGATCCATGCCTGCTGCTCCCTGCATGGCATGATCACACTTCCTACCGCCTTTTGATCTGACACATTGCACTTAAAACTCTCTCCTGTTATCTGTGTTCTTTTTCCAACGCGTGCTGTCGGGAAAAGGGCACGTCTCATATGAAGTGTGCATGGTGAAGTGTGCTTAATCTAATTTAGGAAGACGAATCATTTTAGTCTTGATGAGGCTTCATCAAAATGAGCCAAAAAGAGGGTGAGCAAATGAGGGAGAGAAAGAAGAAGTGAGCGAGGAGGAGAAAAATCATGTTAAGAAAAGGAGAAAGCACTTAATGGAACACTAATGGTTTTAGAAACTGGAAAAAGTGCCATGTTCCTGCTTAAAGAGACAGTTCACCCAGAAATGAAAAATCTGTCATCATTTACTTTTTCCAAAACTTAGCAGAAAAGGAAAGTTTAGCTGAACGTCTAATCTAGACCACTTTGAACTAACTGATGACTACGAATGTCCATCACAACTGTTAGATCCGGTGGGATGCTTTTGTTCCTGGTGCATTTAACTGTGTTTAACTGTTTTAAACCCTGACAAATGTCTATTTGGGTTCAATTCAATATGGCGTCAAAACTGATTTGGTCTATAATTCCAAGAGTGATCTAATGCTACATTTCTCCAAATCTGATAAAGCTCACAGCTCACGAATGAAAGACTGCTGATGACTGCAGAATAAAGACCTTGAGAATCTGCACTCTGCATAGCCTCAAATGTATGACAGTCCTCCATAATGCCTGCTTCTCTATAAGTTTTGCATTTTTAATTAGGTTTTATTTTAATACTATTTTCAAGCTTACAATAATACTTAGTTAGTTACAGTATGAGAAATATTTGTTAGGTGTTGCAATTTCAGTTTATGGACACTTATTTCATTTAGTTTCAGCTCCTTAATTTGTTTGTCTCCTTAATTATATTAAAGGAATCTGTTGAGAAATCAACAGAATGTTTTATTAGTTATTTAAATTAAATTTAAGCAACATCTTTGATTTTAAGAATTTTTTAAAAGACGTGTTTTTAAAATCCACTTATTATATAAGCTACATTTAATAAGAATCTTTGGGTTTGAGCTCATCTCGTAAAGTGACTCAGTTTTTGTTAAATAAAGTAGGTATGTGCAAGACGCTATATTTTGGTATGAGGCTTATTTCCAAGATAAAGCATTTAGATCTTATTTGCTAGTTTTTATAGCAAGATCTGGCAACATTGAGTCAAGACATACCTTGTTGCAACTCCATTGTACAATCAATTTAACTAAAACAAATGTCAGGTAGTGACAACCACATTTACAGAAATTCTATACATGGTTATAAGGAACTAAGCTAAACAACTAGTTGTTAATGATGTATTCAAATGTTTTAGTTTTAGTTTTTTATTTATTATTATTATTATTATTATTATTTAGTTAATTTTGTCTGTATGCACTGTGCAAGAAATTGAGGGAACAAGGTAAATCTTGACTCTTTAGTGTTGCCGTATCTTGCTAGAATTTTTATTTTTATTTTATTTATTTTATTTTTTATTAAAACAGCAAATACAAATGAGCCTTTAATAAACTTAAAATCCAAATGCTTTATCTTGGAAATCCCTTTAACTCCATTAACTGGATAACTTTGTGAGCTGAGCCAAATAATAAGCCCAAAGATGCTTAAAAGGTGGACATGGAAACCCTTCAAGAGTGCGCTCGATAAAGCAGCCTTCCAAGCTAAAACAGAACACGATGATGGCTCTGGCGATGGTTGTTTAGTTAAATTCACAGAACACAACGAATCTTTGGTCGCTGTAACAAAAATAGCAGATACCAAATGGATGAGACACCAGAACATTATGTTTACCAGGGTATCAATCAATGCAACTATGCCATTTCTGTTCCATACACACACACACACACAAAAAAAAACTATTTTGGGGATTCCCTTTTATATTTTAATGTGGCTGTCACTCGTAAAACTTTACATTTTGACCAGCCAACATTTTCCAGCCTTTAGAAAGTGAAAATACCTTTGGGAAAAACTGTATGCTTCACCTATAACTTAAGTGCCGTTAAATTTATAACCCTAACTCACAGTATAGCATCTTTATTATTTAAATGCAACTATCATTTGGTAAGTAGATTCAGGTATTTTACTTTTAATTACATCTCTGGAGAGAACCTCATATTATTAAATTCGATAGTGCTTTCCATATTTGGATCAACATAGGCTACATTTGTGAAATCTTAAGCCTCTGTTATACTTTCCGCGTCTGCGAGTCCGCTATGGACCGCTAGGTAGGTGTGACGTAAAAATCGTCATCGGAGAGTGTGTGCAGAGGCTCTGAGCGGACGACCGCGCAGACAGGTGCGCGTGGTCAGCAGGCTTCAAAACCACAATTGCACATGTGCAGGCAGTGTGAAGAAGCCCACTGCTACTCGAACCTATGCAATCCTTCAATTAAATAACAAAGACAGCCAGATGTGCAATAATTCTTGCCAATTGTTTGTTCACATGTTTGTTGCATAGCGTACCATCAGCGTACACTTACGGAAGTATAAATGGAAGAAGTCTGCGTTCGCGTCGGATTGCTCATGCGGAAAGTATAACACAGGCTTTACAATCGCAACTTCATTGTGCTGTTACTCCTTTCGAGCCGAAATTCACAAAATTGGTCCGCTCCCGACAGCATCAGGTGTTTATTTATGGGGAGTAGAATTATTTATTTATTCCAGTGAATGTAATTGATTACATATCATAATATTTAGGCAATGATATTATAAATCAGGTTGGTTTGTATTCAACATAATATGTAAATAATATGCGTGCGGCCCCCGAGACTTGCAACTTGGACCATAGTGCGACCCGGTGGAAAAAAAAGTTGAGAACCACTGTACTAGAGTGTCACCTCCCCAGGGAGGGGCTACGAGATCTGTCACTCACAGAGGTAACCATGGCAACATTAAGACTCTAGAGAGAAGTACAGTGGGCAGTAAGATACAATCTTACCACCAATCACATTTACATATATGTGTGTGCGCATTTAATGGTTGGCTTGCAGAGATCTTCCTGAGAAAATCAATTCGGTTTGTGCATGTAAGTGATTGTATGTATTTGTGTGCACGACTCTCTCTCTCTCTCTTTACCCTCTTTCAGTGTTGATTGGATTCTGCCAGCTCATCCTTGCTGTGCATATTAATTAGGAAGAAAGGCGACCCACTGTGCCCTGGATCACACTGTGCACTTGTCCTTTTGGGAGAGGGAGGAAGAGAGAGGAGAAAGAGGCTGTTTTTTGACGTAGTACCTCTCCTGCTGGTGTCAGTGCTGCACTATGGTCCGGGGGGATTGGCTGCAATGCATCATGGGAGAGTAGCTAATCACAGGTAGAGATTTCTGAAGAGAGAGAGAGAGAGAGCGAGAGAGTGAGAGAGAGCATTTCTTACTTTTGTAGCTTGCATTGTTCGTAGTGTGACTTTTGTTTCTATTCCTCAACATTCTGGTTTGAGTTTATTTTACCATTTATAACCTGTACAGTTTCACTAAACCGTGGTCTTCTTTTTTATTTCTGTTTGCATAATTGTGGCTATATATGTTTTTACCTTTACATATACAAAACACAACACGTACATGTTCACAGATGCTTAATGAAGAACACGCAGCCCTTCGTCATGGATTGGGGGTCGGGAATGTTATGTAAAAAGACGTCCTGTGAGCTGATGGATAGTGTTAAAGAAGAAGCAGTGTAAAAAGGGAAGATAAATGTGTTGGAGGGGATGAGCTCCTCATTTGAAGGAGAGAAAAGAGGCAAGAGAGCTGGAGTGATAAATGAGAGGTATGGGATAAAGCTACAGCAACTACTGTGAAAACACCAGGTGCAAAGAGGGAGGAAAAGATGGAGAGAAAGAGGAGGATAATGATAGAATAGATGAGAGATATTAGCCATTTAGCCCAATTTTAGTGACACGGCACAGTATTTTAGTCTATGTGGAAGCCAATGAAATCAAAAGACTGAAAGAGGAAACAAAAGATACAAATAATAAAGCTGACTTGCTGAAGGAAGGAGGAATGGGGTGGGAAACAGCAAAGGGGGCTAATGAAGAGAACATAAACATTTATTAATCACACAAAAATGTTCTTCCATTTTGTTTGCCATTTTTTTAACATTTGACCTTTTCTCTTATATATATATATATATATATATATATATATATATATATATATATATATATATATATATATATATATATATATATATATATATACATACAATTTTTAAAAAGCTATAGTTAAAGGGCTAGTTCACCCAAAAATTTAAATTATGTCATTAATGACCCTCATGTCGTTCCAAACCCGTGAGACCTCCATTCATCTTCAGAACACAGTGTAAGATATTTTAGATTTAGTCCGAGAGCTCTCAGTCCCTCCATTGAAGCTGTGTGTACGGTCTACTGTCCATGTCCAGAAAGGTAAGAAAAACATCATCAAAGTAGTCCATGTGACATCAGAGGGTCCGTTAGAATTTGCTGAAGTACCGAAAATACATTTTGGTCCAAAAATAACCACTTTATTCAGCATTGTCTTCTCTTCCGGGTCTGTTGTGAGCACGTTCACAACACTGCGGTGTATGATGTCCGGTTTGCGAATTAATTATTCGATTTAACTGGTTCTTCTTGGTGAACTGATTGAACCAGTTCGCCAAATCGAACTGAATCATTTTAAACGGTTCACGTCTCCAATAAGCATTAATCCACAAATGACTTAAGCTGTTAACTTTTTTTAATGTGGCTGACACTCCCTCTGAGTTCAAACAAACCAATATCCCGGAGTAATTCATGTACTCAAACAGTACACTGACTGAACTGATGTGAACAGAGAACTGAAGATGAACACCGAGCGTGATTCAGCGTGAAGCAGACTGACACACAGAGCGTATGAACTGAACTGGCTCTTTTGGTGATTGATTCTGAACTGAGTATGTGCTAATGTTATGAGCGTGGGTAAACCGAAGGCTTGAATCCAAAAAAAAGAAAATCCAATTTCTCTTTTATGGGCCCTTTAAGATGTTAAAGCTTATTTTGACTTGGACATTTCTTCATGAAATTCACTCATTTTTACAGGCAGTACGGTAGAATGTCTGGCGTCGGTGATGGATATCTCTAATAATATATTCTGCTGGGAGCCACTGGCTGCAGTGTAAGGTAGGCATGACATAGTCCAGGATAGTCTGAGAGTTTATTAGAGTGAGGAAGTGCACCCTTGAGTCCTAACATGAGGAACACACGCTCCGTACTGATGGGGACACCAGTGGATCTTTATGCTACATATGTAAACCTGAGGAAATCTCATTTGCATGGCTGCAATGTTCCCCATATACATGCAGTGGCACTGAATAGAAATCACTATTTATCCTTATGAAATAAATATAGCAATAAACAATCTCAACAGCAACCTGGAAAAAGCCTATTCCAGCAACCTATAGTTGAGGGAAATTGCTTTTGCCTGAGTGAGTGCCGCTGTTGCTTATATTTAGGGTTTGGGATTTGAACAAACCCCAAACACTAAATATTAAATTAATTTGTGCTGCATACATGGTTGATATCTCAAATCCTATGCTTTGTTGATGAGAAGCGTATTATGAGTGTGTATATTAGCAACCAGAGGTACAGTAGACTTGACATTGAAGAGACAGAATATATATAATAAGATATATAGAATATATAGAATATATTTAAGAGACATATATTTATAGTTGATGTCAGAATTAACCCAGAAAAAGCCTAGCAACCATCCAGATGACCATTGCAAACACATACCAAGCTGAAAGCCAGTTTAAACGAATCTAAACTGGTCACCTTCTGCCCCAAACTGATCTGATTGCTGGTTTTAGGGTGTTTTTGGACACTAGTCAGGCTGGGAAACCACCTTAGTAACACCAGCTTGTTAGACAAGATTTAACCTGCAAAGACCAGTAGAGCACCTTAACCTGGATTTTAATTTGTATTTTTCAGCAGGATATCAGTGTTTTTGACATCATCCACAGCATGTAGCATCATTTCGTTAACAGTTTGCTTTGTTCTCCATATGCAGTGTTGTGTACTGTACTTTCTTTCTCTTTTTCTGTGTGCTTCTTTTATTTTCTCTGCGCAGTATGACGCAGTGTTTAACACAATGGCAGAACAGATAGTTCCTGGAGATTCATTAATCATAAAAGATATATTTTGTGCCAATTACTGTTCCTTTGGCTGCAGCACAAGGTGCCTGCGAGATTATGAAACGAAAAAAAGCATAAAAAAAAGGAGGAAAAGAGGAAGACATATTCAAGTGATCAAAGAGTGACAGGAAAGTCGAGCTACAGGTGACTGTCATATCACACGTCATATTATGGTCATATAAACCAAAGTATGCTGATTATATTTGAGTGTCAGGGAACTAAATTGGTTGCCAGGTCTAACAAGGACTCTACTGATGTTTTGCAGACAAAGTGTGTGGCAGGAGATGTCAACACACTGTGAGGAACAAAACCAAACTCCGAGGAAGAAAGGAACACGGTAATGAGTCTCTCTGTTCCTGAGCACATATATGGGGAATGATGATGGTGTCTTTAAAATGATGTAGGAAGAAAAGTTAAGATGAAAAGGAGAATGAAAAGATGTGACAAGCACGGATGATATTCTTTATTCACGCTAAGATAAACCTATATTCTCTTAGAAATGTAAGAGGACTTTGAATGAATGGTGTAGACGTCTTAAAGTCACACTACATTGATCTCAGCTAGATCTGATTTTTTTTTTTTTACAAGTCACACGAGGATTAAAAAAGTAATCAACATGACTCGATCCATCAATTAACACCTTCTGAAGAGAAAAGCTATGCGTTTGTAAGAAACAAATCGTATATCAAGATGTTTTTAACTTCGAACCATTGCTGTAATGTAAGTCCATAATAAACTCCATACCCTGTTTTTCTCCAAATCTGTACTGAATAGGAAATAAACTCATCTAAGTCTTGGATGGCCTAGGGATAAGTACATTTTTAGCAAATTTTCAATTTTGGATGAACTGTTTGGTGTAGAATTAGGGATAACCCTTAGAAGTCAAATACTCGAAACCGTGTTAGAAAAGGTTCTGTAAATCCAATGAGTGATGCATAAGAAAAAAGCTGTATGTGCGAAGGTTGGACCGAGGGGCAAATAAAGTTTAGATGTTCTATTGCTTCTTCAGTTATTTTTATTAGAGCAGGCAGTTTAATGTGCTATTCACCTTTTTCATTCGCTCTCTTTAAGGGAATTCGGTGATTTTCAGCGAATGGCGGTTGAGGTCGTGGTAGTAACAGGCCTTACACAGCACAATACTTCAATGGGACCGTCATTTATAGCAGTTATACAGTAGCATAGCCACCATCTCTCTGAGGTGAGGTGAAGGACTCTCAGTTCCAGTAACTCTTTGACACTGAGTTTTCATGTGTAACTGAGATGGAGCATCATTAGGTCACGACTGAGTGCAAAAGAAACAAAGGACAGTTAGTAAGGGCTTTTGTCCCTAACAGCAGGTTTGATCATGTCTTGGCAGGCAAGTGATGGAGTCTTACCCCAGACTTTAGCACCAGAGCGGTCAGGCCCAAACATGCAGAAACATGAAGATGCTTTCCAGGACTTGAAAAATTCCCATGCCATCTTGTTAACTTCTGCCAAACTACACCACCAGAACCCATTCTTCCCACCTAACATCAAATATTAACTTTTTTATTTTATGTATATATATATATATATATATATATATATATATATATATATATATATATATATATATATATATATATATATATATATATATATATGTATATATGTATGTATGTATGTATGTATGTATGTATGGATGTATGGATGGATGTATGTATATTTGTATGTATGTATATGTTTAGATATTAACTGTAATAAAAAAGTGCCAAATCAGCATTAATAATCAAGCATAAATTAAATTAAATTAAATTATAAAAAACTAGATGCAAAGGCAAAAGTTCTCATTTTAATTTAGTTTTGATGTACAAAAAGAACAAAAACTGAAATTAAAATGATAAACTTTATTAAAGTCTTATAAAATAAATTAAAAAATACTAAAAATGACAAAAAAACATGCAAACATTTACTTAAACTTTAGCTAAAAAGCTAAAAATTTAAAACAACAAAATTTGTATAATGTATCAAAATATTAATAATAAAAACATAATTGTATATTTAGTACACTGCATAAAATGCTTTCCGACCTTAGATTTTTTTTCTCTTGTTTCCAGCCAAAATATCAAAAAATTCTTGTATCAAGAAGGATTTTCTAGACAAGTGAAAATGATTGTCTTGTTGAAAAAACAAACAAACAAACAAACAACAAACTAAAAAAAAAAAAAAAAATCTTCCAATGGGGCAAGCAAAATAATCTTATTTTCTGTTTGAAATAATTTTATTTTGCTTACCCCAATTTAAATACAGTATGTTGGCTGGAAATGAGAGGAAAAAAAAAGAAAGAAAAGTGTTCTGTGTAGCCTGTGTTGTATTACTAGTATTACTTTAATAGTAAAAGCATTTATTAATTTATTTTATTTTATTTTAATTTTTGTTTTGTTTCATTTATTAATTTATTTTCTTTTAATGAAAGACACACCGTTCTCTAAGACATGATTCAGTAGCTTTTGAACATACCAACACAGCCGTGTGGTGTAACTGCTGCTTTAGCTTTATTCAGTAGCTTTGCAGGGTCACATGAGGCGACTTCCTGTCCTGTCATTGTAACACAGTACTGATCTTTATAAACACTGTGGTTAAGTCACTGAGTCGTGTGGAGGTGTTTATGAGGGTTGCCAGTGTCTAGTTTATATTGGCAGTGATGGTTAGTGGGCAGACAATAAGACGTCTGTCTCCCTGACTTTGAGATGAAGACCACCAATGCGTATTTCAGTGCTATCTGGCTATAAAACAGTGTAGATTTCTGTCTGCGTGTGTAAGTGAAATCCCATTAACACACTCATGATTTTACGGGACTACGAGTTCCTGATTTTTACTACAGCTCTTTTATTACCCATCAAGAGAAGCAATGTGCCTTAAAATGTGAACTTTTAATGATCCTGATGTTAAAGTCAAAATGAAATGCAGTTTATCTCAATTCATTATAACTTCGTTAATGTGACATATGTTCCATGAGAAACAGAATGCAGTCACATCTGAATGTAAGTTTACCCCTCAAACACCACTGGTACACACTTTTCAGGACTTTGGATATGGTTGTGGAGGTTGAAGGTCAAGTTTATCCTGCAGAACATTTCCACATGTTTCTAGCCTAAAACAGGTGACATTTAGAGTCTTCACTGGTGAATTTGTGTTGGTAACTGTAAGGTTGTACAGTAGGTTGTAGACTGGGTGGCCAATTAACTCAATATTTACTTAACATTTACAAAAACTGGTTTAATCAGCCATGTATGATTTCAGTAATAGTGCTAATAAACTAATTGGTTTAAAATACACAACCAACAGGTTCTTTTTAATTAATCAGTAAATCAAGCTTGATTCTTTTGCAAGCTTGATTCCTAACATGCTTAACAGTATAATTTTTTTTTAAATGACCAGATTTATGCTGATTCTAAGAATATTAAATGCATTATGGAAATGATTGTTTAAATAAAATAAAAGATATGCAAATTAGTTAATGCAGAAATCTTACCTATTTCTTACCAGTTTCATTCATTCAGATCCAAATCGATGAAAATATATCAATCCTAACATTAAGCTTTAAGCTCATTTTCTTGTGGTGAGTATCTTTTAAAACTTATTTTACAGATATATCAGTTGTCTGATATTATTACTTAACATAAAATAAAATAAAATAAATGAAATGAATATGCTTTTACTGTTTTTCACTGTTAATTTTATGTTAATTAATAGTATTTTTTTTTACAATATTTTAGAGCATTATTACACATACTTAACAGGTAAAATGAATTATTATTATTATTTTTTACAATAGTACATTTTTCACTGTATGCGGTAAGAAAACTTTCAGTTAACCAAACCTTTCAGTTTTTCTCAAAGTGTTTTCAGTTGATTTTTTAATAGGAACTTCTGAATTAATTATGCACAGTGGGAAACATGTGTTAAGAAAGCACACAGTTTCTGTTTTGACTGAACATAGTTTGTGTCCAACAGGAAGAATATTATTTTGAGTGATTTCTCTGAAATCTTTTATAGATGAGGTTGGTGATTGTTGTAGCACTTGAGGTGACTTTTGACATTTTGTGATCAACAGCAGGTCACCCCATCTAGAATGTTTAATTAAAAAACACTCTTTTGTCCTTATCTTTCCCTCTTCTCTTACAAAAGCAGCCTTGTATTTTGGCAGATGACAGAGGTACTATCGCACATGGAGTAAGAGTGCGTTATCTTATCTGAACACTACAAAACAGCACTCACTGTACTCTCATGAAATATACAGCAGGAGCGTTTGCATTCAGCATTCCTTTTCCTCCAGTCCGCTCTGTTTAATTCAAAAGACCTCTTTGCAGGTGGAATACATATTTCAAAATGACTTCTAAACCACTCGTATCTTAGGATTGATTTTTTTTTTGCTCTCTTCTCATGACTGTGTTAAGTGGTGTGGTTATGCAGCTCTTCTCTCTCTCTCTCTCTCTCATCTCTCTCTCTTCTGTAGTGTTTTGGTTTTGACATGAGACTGAATAAAAGGAATCCACACTAAAAATCTAAATACAAATACAACAATTCAGAAGAATTGCTAGTTTTGAACATGTGTGATTATGAAAGGAGATACAGTGCACAAATATGGAATACAATAGGTCCTGGTCCAGAAGGGTAAACCTTCAACTCGGTTATGTTTAAAATATAAAAAGGTAATTTATGGAAATAAAAATAATGAAAATGGAAAAATAAAATTAAAAGAGGTACTTTGTTCATTGTGAAATTATTTTGCAGGTGAAATGTGACCTCGTAATGATGTTAAGAGTGAAATTTTGGCCAAAATCATTTGAATACAGAAATTTGAAATGACTGAATCTGAATTTGACTTCTAATGCAACTGTAGGTCATTAGGCTGTTACATAATAGTTTTACTACAAAAACACGTAAATTATGTCTATAATGCTTAAGGTTCCTATAATATTGTTTTGGAGTCAATATTACAGTCTCCTACAATAGGTATGATAAGGTCAAAAATGCCTTTTTCTCATTATATGCATTTAATATCACCTCCTTTTCCAACGATTCTCAAACAATTTGTTCATTCAAAGATTCAGTCTCTCTAAACCCCTCCTACCCTTGAGCTTACTCTGCTCTGATTGGTCAGATGGCCCAGTCTGTTGTGATTAGTCAACCGAGTACAGCGCGTGTCAGAAACCACATGCCCATTGCCATAGTTCCTTAATTTGAATCCTCAATAAAAAATATAAACATTTATTATTTACTTACACAGCGTCTTCTTGACATGACGTTATCTCACACAAACAAGCTTCAGTGTTTGAGGGCAGGTCAAGCTTTTTGTGGCCGGCCAACGCTGAACATGGTTGGACATTGTGCAAATGTGTTATTTGTAGCTGTCACGGAAGTGGGATTCAATATACTGACAAATCATTTAAGCTGTTCAAAGTCGATTCTTTCCTTTGCCAGACAATATCTTTATTTATCATGTACTTTTGGTTCACAACTCCTTTACATTCACATGCAACTGCATTACACACAGCATGAAAGGCAATATTTGAAATGGCATAATAGGGGCACTTTAAAAAAATATGCCAAGAACGTTTGATGTCCAGGAGTTCCAGCAGAAGATGAAGCGCAGATCTTCATTAACGCTCCTCCGTGTGTCTCATCTCCTCATTTATTTGCCTGTGATGTGACAGTGGTTTTTGTTTGCTCATTTATTGACTGAATGGATGGCTTTACTTTAACAACGCTTGATGATATATGGAGACATGAAGTGTGTGTGTGATTCCTAGTGTCAGTCATGCTTCACAGGACATGACGTGCTTATACTTTCCATGTCAAACTCAGTCTGGTGGGTTTTATGTGTGTGTGTTGGGAATTATAGAAGGCATCACTCAATTAACTCAATGGGCTTCTCGTTCTGTCAGGTATTGTATGTTCAAGTATGAGTCAGAACTCACAACAGACCACCATTTCTCACTTTACCCATCATGCATTTTTTATCTTGATTGCCCGCTTGTGGATGTTCTTCCCATACTTATTTTTTTCTCTTGATATTTTTTTGCAAACCACTTCAGTTTCTGTTTAAACTCTGTTTAATCTGCTTTTCCAGTCAGCAACATGTTTCTCTTGTTGTCTTGTGCAGAATGCTGAATTAATCCAGGCTGAGAGCTTTTAATTCATTTTACATGCTTCTTCTCAAGCCATTGATTGCTCATTGTTCATTGTGCTGGTTCTCTTCATCCTCGGTGACAATACTGTGACAATCCAGTTACGGCGGCAGCCTGCCAGCGCATGGAGCTTGAAATCAGACAAAATAAGTCTTTTTTAAAAAATTGTATTAAAGAATGAGAAAAGTGGTAAAATTGTAATTGTATTTGATGAAAATAATGTGACTTAACAGTCAAAATGTCTTAATATAAGTTTGGAATATTTATGATTTTGTTTTTATGTTTTCATAAATTTAATTTGAACAAATAGTCAAATTTAGATATTATTTTAAAATCGTAATAATATTTCAACATTTTACAAGTTTTACTTTATCAAATAAATCCAGCATAAAGGAGCCCCCCCCCCCCCCCCAGAAAAAAAAATCATAAAAAAAAGAAAAATCTAAATTCTTAAATCTTAACTTGATCAGAGTGTAAAAAAATAAATAAAAATCCTTAAAATATCACTGATGATCAGATTTTATTTTCTTTCCCTTCATTCTCAATTAGTAATAAAGGACATTCTGATTGAATAAATCTGCCCTGACAAGTATCTGATTGGTGGCAGCGACGCGCGGGCCGCTGTGTGAGAGCCGTCATCTCTGATTACAATCTTCAGGTGCCGGGTTCCTTAAAGATCGGCCCCTGTTGTTGCGTAGCGCGATCCCTCTGGTGTCTAATCAGCCGCGTGTCCGTGAGCCGCATCACGCTGAAGAATCAATCATCCAATCATTCATCAGCCTGACAGGAAATGAGACAATTGCACAGAGCGAGACAAAACACCAATTAGATGCATTTGATTTGTCACGACTTCTACAGTTGCAGTGTCTGTGAAATGAATGTGAAAAAAAGCATTTTTTTTTCAACACTGTAAAGAATAATATATTGAAGTTGTTTATACCCCATTTCAACTATTAATTTCCATGACTTTTCAGTAACTTGTGTTAACTGAATAAGGATTTCAAATGAAAATCAGATCATGTGGATTCCATTTATGCACAAAGAGCTTTCCTTTCCTTTTATTTTCCTTTCCTATATATATATATATATATATATATATATTTTTTTTTATAATTTCTAACTGTAAGAACCATTGTTTTTCATTCATTAATTCATTTTTGTGTGGAGATCATATTATTTAATGCAACCTTTATGCCTTTTTCAAATTAAATTAAATTAAATTAAATTAAATTAAATTAAATTAAATTAAATTAAATTAAATTAAATTAAATTTGCCTGACTATAGGAACCTAGATTGATTTCTCTGAGAAATACATCTGCACTATATTTCACTAGATTGATAAACAAAGCCCATAGAGTGTCGTCCCAAATGTTTTCTGAAACTTTCAATATGTGCCCATTTATGGAAGGGTGATGGAGGCTGCATTGAAGGAGACAGGCCACCAATATGCTGTTAAAGTCCATTTAAAAAATCTTTGTCCATCTATTTTGGAATCCATCAATGCAAGCTTATCCACCTGTTTCCATTACTTGTAGCGGTACAGACAGAAATGCAGGGCAAGTGAGTGAGACGGGTGGCTGGATTGCTGTTATCGTTGTGCTGTTTTATCTTCTGAGTGTTTATGCACATACTGTTCTTCCATCACTCTACTCATGCATCCTAACAGAGTTCCCAGAGAGAGACTTCCTTCGTCTGAAACCAGGAGAGCTAAAGTTACTGCATAATGTGCCAGCCATCAGGGGCAATCTAAAAACATGTTATACTAAAAGCTATGTGTCTTTCACAACATGATTTGGGCAGATGTGGTTTTCTGATTGCCTGGTGGAGTTTTGTAGGAAGTCGAAATGAAAAGTCAAAGCTTTGTAAGTCGTGCTCAGAAGTTTTCAAAGCTTGCCACAGCGGAGAACTTGAGATGACAGGCTAATAAGTTACTTATCCGTTAATGAAATGACTAGTAAAGTGTAATGATATTTCTGTTCATCTCTAGATGATTGTTGGTGCATTTTATTGCTTTCTGATGCACAGTTTATAAAGTGAAGCAGCAAAAACTAAATTATAATATCACACTGATCAAAGTAATTCATAATTGATGAATTGAATTAATAATTATTTACCATTTCTGCAGTATATACACTATGCATATTATGCAGTAAAATATGTATGAAATGAAACATTTTGCATTATTTTTCTGTATTTAAATATTCTGTATCTTCTCTAGATGTTGTAATTTTATGCAAAAATACATGGATTAAAATGGATGGATGGAAAAATATCCATCCATCCATAATAAAACAGCTTTTTGTCAGCATGTTGAAAATATTTCACAAACTTACTTTATTTTTTATTTTTCAAACTTCAGGTTAATATTGATATTTTGGGCTACTTTTCTTCCATATACTATGTTCTTTTAGACTACTTCAAAGAAAACTTCTAAAATACACATTTTTTATTTATCATCACAATTCAGCTGTCTGCAGATTTCAATTACAAAACATATCTTTTAAAGCCCCCCCCCTCTTCTTCTTCTTTTTTTTTTTTTTTTTTTCAAAATTTGGTTCATACAGCATTCACCCGATTTATATACGACTTTATGCCTAAAAATATGGTAATTTATTTCCTGTTTGCTTGCAGTAATTTCTTTTTTCTTTTTTCTTTTTTTTAAGTGCACCTTGAAATACGACTTAACTTCCAAATCTTGAGATTTCCACATCCATTCTTACGTGCTTCTGATTCACAACAGGTGTTTTATAAGAAAATCCCATTCAAGACGACCTTGATGAATCCAGTGCAGTAAAGATCACACCAGATGTCAGACCTTCTAAGAGTCAGAAGAATCACTGAAGTCCTAGCGGCACAGCGGGTCTCTCATTGCTAAATTGTATAATGGACACCTCGGCTGGTCTGGGCCTTTGGGACATGGATCATCTTACAGTGACCAGATGCCGGTGGGTATTTATAGTATTTTTCTATTATACTTCCACCCCGACGCTCCTTTAAAATTCATTCATTTCTTTTCCGTCAAGACCTTCCTGTCTGGCTCTGAGGGGCATGCATGGTGACATTCACAAACCCTCAACCACAGCAGTCCATGAGGTCTTCTCAATCTCTTAAAACACTGATTTTCTGTTTGCCACTGTTTGCACTTCATCTCACATCAGACGGGGGTCTATCCGCAACACCAGACACATTATTAGAAGTGTTGAAGAGTAACTAACTAAATGTAGCAACACTACCAACCCTGAATTTTTAGTAACGTGACTGTATTTGAGCTGAATTTTGTTTCTGTATAAATAGTCTAGCTTTTCCTGCATCTTTCCTGCATCCTGCATCTCTTTCTAGCAAAAAGTAGGAGTGTGTGTTAAAACTTTTTATTGCCACATTGTTTGTGTGTGTGACTTAACTGATAGGCAAACTGAAAACAACATTTGAACAGTAATGTAGAATTTGATTCGTTACATAATTAAATATTTTCAAATCTACATGACCTTGGCAATCATCCACAAGTAACACCTAACAATGTTACATAATGTTTTCCAATATAGTCATATGTGATATGGGTAAAAACTGGTTTATCTGTCATGAACTATTTTCCAGGCTATTTAATTTAAAGTAGTTAACTTGGAATAAGAGTGACTGTGAAAGAGTGGAGCGCTGGAGGCTAGCAGTCGCTCACATACTGTTGAGATTTGATTGACAGGATAAGATGAACAAAGCTTTGAACTTTTGATTAATATGTAATTTATTTTCTAACGAAGGCCTGTACTGTCCTCCTCTTATTCTCATATTGTCTGAATAAAGCTTCATTTTTTAAGTGCTCCTTCATTATAATCTGACATAAACCCATTCAAACATTCATACAAGTGTAAAAGGAAAGAAATGGTATTGTTCAGAAGCTCTGTTCTGATACTCTTTCAAACGAGAGCAGTTTAACTGAGCCGTGCAGTCCCCGAGTGTATTGTGTGGAGGATTGTCTCACTCTCCCAGCGTACTGCGGTAACCCACTTTAGACACTTCTCTTGTGCTAAGTGTCACTCTTCTCAATGTATTCACTGCGAATGAATGCCCTCCTCCCACAGTTTCACACATGGACACACGTGATGACAACCAGTGACTCTGGAAGTGTCTGATGTTTCCGGACACGACAGCGCTCTCGCCATTTGGCTGCATAATGCATTTGCTCACACTTGAGTGAAGTGGAGCTTCTGCAAGACGAGGTCAGATCTCCTGCCAGGGATTCAGGATCATCCATCGGCCGTGGGCTCTCATTTAAAAAACAGTCTTAGTCATTTACATCACATTTTATTAATGCCATGGTAATTAATGACACAACAGAATTACGTTATTTAATCTCAAAATAAATGTTACCGTAATCAGTTACAGTTACTGAGAAAATAAATGTATAATTAAATTACTGTTATGAAATTGTCAAAGATTACAAAGCGAATTACATCAGAATATTTTCACACAAACCCACATACATATTTTATTGATTTCTTTCCCAAACTGCATTTTGTCACATTAGCTGCGTTTACATGGACACTACTAATCTGATCGTAATAGGACTAGAAGCACAATCAGAATAAACAAGTCACATGTAAACACGTCAGTCGGATTGAATTGACCAGATCCGACTAAAATTTTGATCGGATTGTAAGGGGTGGATAATCCCTTTTGTAATCCGAGCGAGAGGACATGTAAACATTTGATTGGATAGAAAACCGAAACGGGAAGGTACTGCGCTTGCGCAGTGACGTAGAAAGAGCATAATGACGTATGAAGCACGGAACGAGCTGTTCTTCCTGGTGACTAAAGTGTCATAAATTAGTGTCACTTTTATACCTTTTTTTAAATTTTTAAATTAACTTTAAGCAGCACATTTAAATTAAAAACACTGCTATTGGATCTCTGTTTGTATGTGCGTTCCTGACACATTGACTACTCTTAAATATGAGACACAAATGTTTCAAGAGCTCAGGACACAGAACAGGACATGTTTATAGGATAACTGTTTTATTTCTTATGTTGTTTTTTTTGTTATTTGTTATTTATTTTATAAATATTAAATGTTAGATGCCTGTGCTGTGCAAAGATTTGATTTCAAAAACAGTATTATAGCTATTAAACTATATCTTCTTATGGTTTTACATTTATGCATTTGACAGACACTTTTATCCAAAGCAACTTACAGGGCAATCAGGCTATACAGATGTTTTATTTATTTATTTATTTATTTTTGTTCCAGTATGTGTGTTCTCTGGGAACCAGACACACAACCTTTTGCCCTGCTAACCCAATGCTCTACCACTAAGCCACAAGAACACATCTATGTATTCCGTGGATGTGCTTTAAAAATAAAATATTAGAATCTTAATTCAAAAGATGAAGGATTCTGAAAGTCTGATTTTCATGGTTATGTTCTGTTTACATAGACTTTGAGTTGTTTTCATTTACTGTTCTTTTGTGTAGTTTATTATTATGTTGGCTTGGCAACAAGCCAACATACTGTTATGCTATTTAAACTTCTTCTTTTTCTTATTATTATTTTTCTGACAGAAATTCTGTACGCTACTCCTAGGGCTTTAAAGCCACAAGCCCCAAACTCGGCAGACACCTGCGGGATAGAGCGGTGGTGTGTGCTATATCTTTTCAGAGTGATCAGACTTAAAGTTTTTTTATTATTAATTTTTAAATGTCAAAATTCATTACCCATAGACTTACATTGTCTGAGAAAAATTGCGCCCCTACAGTTGCAATGACATTTAGGGGCGGAGTCGGGTTTCGTTTCACTTTTAAACTGGTTAAAAATACTGCTGCTCAGCCCAGGCTGTCTACACGGAGCCGAGAACTAGCGAATTCATTCTTATTTAAGACCTTTTAAAAACGCGATTACACGCAATCCACACGTTAGAACACACCAAGAGCTAAATTCAGATGTTTCTGAACTGTTTAAAGTAATAACATTATATATTCGCGGCAGCCAACTGCTCGCGAGCTGGCGATGTATTTCTCTGAACACTTGAAGTCCACAGATAATTTACAGCCTTTCGCATTAAAACACTGCAGCGAAACGGCACAAAACAATTAGAATAATATATTATATGGTTTTAAAGTAGTTTTGGCCACTGTCACGCTGGTCTTAGCTGGTTTCTAACTGAATCATCATGCTGAACGTCACAGATGAGCTCGCGATGTATTCCTCTGAACACTTGAAGTACACATTTACAGCCTTTCACATTAAAACACTGCAGCGAAACGGCACAAAACAATTAGAAGAATATATTACACATATGAAAATGAGTGTTTATATGTGCTTGTGAGATTTCTCTGTCAGGCTTAACGTCGCAGCAATTGCTCAGCGTTGCATAACATGGTAAAGCAGGGAGCTACACTGAGACCAAAAGGGTCGCATGCATCACTGATTATTTTTGTACCTACTTATGTGTTATGCTATGATTTAATATGAGCATTTATTAAAACAGAAATGTGTATTTTAAGAATACGTTTTATAACGTGCTCCGAGCATTCAACACATCAAGTTGGCTTCAGCCCCGCGCTGCGGGAAACTGAACTGAGCAGCTGATGGCGCGTGTGCACGAGAGAGAGCCGCGCGTATCGCGGACAGGGACAGCAACACTGAACAGAGCTGTCGTTCAGGACGTTCACTTCCTCCTGGACCTGAACGAACAAATTCAAATCGCAGTTTAAATAAACAGAAAAAAGAGCGAAAAGCAAAAGAGCTCAATTCAGCAGCGCGGTGTTGTTCAGGGAGCAAGCAGAGACGCGTCTCAAAGTCTTCTTGCTTTTGTACCGACAACAAATACATACAAAATATGTCGAAATACCCGTGTTGGAAAGTGTGTTCGAATAAGTATGTGGTTATGTCTTAAGTGAAAGTAAAGATTTGCAAAAAAAAAAAAATCGGATGTGTATCATCATAATGGATGCGTTTGTCTCTTAAAGGGACCGCGCCTAATTTACTAGCTCTGCTGTCAGAGTCTTTAATGTATGAAAATGAAAGTAAATCACTCACTGCTCTTGACTGAATTACCTTGTAGTACAAGAATTTATCCAAAGTCAATCCAAAAATAAGATAGAATTGTTTTACTAGTGGGTGCAGGCCACTAGTTCATTTATGTAAGTGAGTATGGCAAAATAGTGATCTGTGAAATATTATACCCACTAATTCTTCATACAGTAGGCTACCAGTGAAATTGATTTAAAAAAATAATAATTAAGGACCTGCCCATGTTTTGCTTAAGTGTTTCTTTCTTTAATTGTTAATGCAACCTTTTCACACCACAGACTGAACCAAATTAAGCATTTCTTGCTTGGTAACTGTTCAACAAAGTATTGATAGTTGTGTAAATATTGTCATACTGACAGTCTGAAGTTTTGGTTGATTCCATTACATATCTTTTTTATCAAAGTTATTAGAAATTATCAAGATGAATTTGTTCTGAGTTATTGTCATATATTATTACCAGTTTCTAAACTACAGCAAATAAACTGTGATTATGTGAGAAATGTTGAAGGTGTCTGAATACATTTTGGTTTGATTGTGTATTTTATCTTACAGTGAAGACTATGCAGTGCTATTTTACATTAACAAAAACAAACTTAAAAAAAGTAAACATTATGTAAATAGCACAAATAAATAAATAGAATGAACATACAGTACAAATTAAACAATTTTAAACAGTGTGTAACTGCATCATCTATACAAACCATTGTGCTTGGACCCCTTATGATCTCCTTGATTTAAAATGCATTGTTTCAGTAATCTTGTGTGTCGTTGCCCACAACGCAACGGTGGCAGGACTGTGAAATACATACACGAGAAAAATAGGCATGACTTATTTCACATCCAGCTAGACAACCCTGTCATAGCTGTTATCATAGCCCAGGCTTTTTATTAAAAAAAGAAAACAGCAAGGGAGCATGGAAAAAGACTGTTGCAGGTGTATTTTTTTATGGCATTATTATGTGTATTAATTTTGCAGCGGGGCAACTCAATGTTGGGCACACAAGTACTTTGGCTCTTTTGCTCCATGGCCAAGATGGCCAAGCCAACATCAAAGTTAGTTCACTAACTTTTAATTCTAGTTATTATTATAATTATTACTTCGTGTTCCTTCTTGTCTAATTAGTTCTAGTTTATTATCTTAATTTGCCTGTGTATTTAAGTTCCTGTCTGTTCAGTTAGTTGGTCAGATCCTGCCTATGTTTTCACATGTGCTAAGCCTTCCTCATGTGGATTTACATTTGATTTTTCTTTTTATTAATACCGTAACCTTGCCTACTTTAAATGTTTCAAAATGATTAACATTTGAAAACATTCAATACAAATTTAGAAAAGTAATACAAAAAGTAATCAAATGTAATCTGTTACATTACGTTAATAAAGTAATTGAAATAGTTATCCTTCTCATTACAATTTAAATATGGCAACTTCTATATTAATCTTTTAGTAACTATTTAGTGTTTTATTTATTTCTTTCATTCAGGTGCTTTTTTATAACTGTGTGCAAGCTGTAAACACTTTGGCAGACAAATATACTATTGTTTATCATACCAATAAAGTAGCTAGTAGTAAACTATTTTATCTTTGACATTATTATTCACAGAAATGTATTATATAAGGAACGTAGCTACTTCACCAGAAAATGTATAAATACAAATATGTACCACCCACTCACAGTATTATTTTAGATTTTTTATCTTTTGCTTTATTATACGATAATCACCCAAATATATTATGAGGAACTTCACAAAAATTCATTATTAATAATTCATCATAATAAAACATAAATTATTAAATGAAAATTGTTATAGCACATAGATCTCATCCACATGTCCACATAGTGAAACTTGCATTATCATCAGTCATGCAACTTGCCATTATCATTTGTCATCATTGACATCAATGTAGCATTTTGCATATTGATGCATTTATTATAATATGCAAATTAAATTTGAGTGCTCTGGCAAAGATGATGATTTTCAGTGAACAGTGACTTAATTTATCCTTTGTCTTTTTCATACAGCGTTATCATCCAGTTTATTTTTGTCTTTTCTGAGCTTAACAGCCACTGTACTGAATGCTTTCATTGTTTGGAAAAAAGCCATGTGAACATCATGTCTAACTGTCTTCTTTTGTACTCCACATACAATAAAAACGTGAGTTAGGAATGACATGAGGGTGAGTATACAGTATGACTCAGTTCTCATATTAGCACACGCACCGCACTGTTAGAAAGATGGAAGTTTAGCTAATGTGTTTTCACTGATTGTCAAGACTTAAGACTTTGAAGAAGCACAAAGCCACTGAGTAAAGGCCAGTAGGGAGTGACCTCTGCTGCTCTTCTTTCTGGGAATAGATGACAATGGAGTTGAAATGACACCCAGACCCGTTTTCTGTCATCCGCTGAGCAGGTAAAATCTGCCAAAGCTTTAGAGTTATTCAGTTTGGATGGACGGCCAGTATCTGCATTGTCTATCACAGCACTCTGACACTTTGCTCTCTCACCACATCACACAAGAAAGTGGCTTTCAAATCCTCAACATCTCTGAGGTTTGCGAAGCTCTTAAATCGTTAGACGTTTTAAAATCGGCAGGTCCTGATAAATTAGAACCTTATTTATTTATTTATTTTAACTAGCAGCTGATTTTATTGCCCCGCATCTGACTTATACTTTAATCCTTTCTCTTGTCTTAAATGATATTCCACTTATATGGAAATCAGCTTTTGTTCTTCCCCTGTTTAAAGGTGGATATCCTACATACCCAAATAATGTATTGCCCATTTCCAATCAGTCTGTCTTGGCCTAAGTCCTTGAAACATTTGTGTGTGTGTGTGTGTGTGTATATATATATATACAGTATTGTTCAAAATAATAGCAGTACAATGTGACTAACCAGAATAATCAAGGTTTTTAGTATATTTTTTATTGCTACGTGGCAAACAAGTTACCAGTAGGTTCAGTAGATTGTCAGAAAACAAACAAGACCCAGCATTCATGATATGCACGCTCTTAAGGCTGTGCAATTGGGCAATTAGTTGAAAGGGGTGTGTTCAAAAAAAATAGCAGTGTCTACCTTTGACTGTACAAACTCAAAACTATTTTGTACAAACATTTTTTTTTTCTGGGATTCAGCAATCCTGTGAATCACTAAACTAATATTTAGTTGTATGACCACAGTTTTTTAAAACTGCTTGACATCTGTGTGGCATGGAGTCAACCAACTTGTGGCACCTCTCAGCTGTTATTCCACTCCATGATTCTTTAACAACATTCCACAATTCATTCACATTTCTTGGTTTTGCTTCAGAAACAGCATTTTTGATATCACCCCACAAGTTCTCAATTGGATTAAGGTCTGGAGATTGGGCTGGCCACTCCATAACATTAATTTTGTTGGTTTGGAACCAAGACTTTGCCCGTTTACTAGTGTGTTTTGGGTCATTGTCTTGTTGAAACAACCATTTCAAGGACATGTCCTCTTCAGCATAGGGCAACATGACCTCTTCAAGTATTTTAACATATGCAAACTGATCCATGATCCCTGGTATGCGATAAATAGGCCCAACACCATAGTAGGAGAAACATGCCCATATCATGATGCTTGCACCTCCATGCTTCACTGTCTTCACTGTGTACTGTGGCTTGAATTCAGAGTTTGGGGGTCGTCTCACAAACTGCCTGTGGCCCTTGGACCCAAAAAGAACAATTTTACTCTCATCAGTCCACAAAATGTTCCTCCATTTCTCTTTAGGCCAGTTGATGTGTTCTTTGGCAAATTGTAACCTCTTCTGCACATGCCTTTTTTTTAACAGAGGGACTTTGCGGGGGATTCTTGAAAATAGATTAGCTTCACACAGACGTCTTCTAACTGTCACAGTACTTACAGGTAACTCCAGACTGTCTTTGATCATCCTGGAGGTGATCATTGGCTGAGCCTTTGCCATTCTGGTTATTCTTCTATCCATTTTGATGGTTGTCTTCCGTTTTCTTCCACGTCTCTCTGGTTTTGCTCTCCATTTTAAGGCATTGGAGATCATTTTAGCTGAACAGCCTATCATTTTTTGCACCTCTTTATAGGTTTTCCCCTCTCTAATCAACTTTTTAATCAAAGTACGCTGTTCTTCTGAACAATGTCTTGAACGACCCATTTTCCTCAGCTTTCAAATGCATGTTCAACAAGTGTTGGCTTCATCCTTAAATAGGGGCCACCTGATTCACCCCTGTTTCTTCACAAAATTGCTGATCTCAGTGATTGAATGCCACACTGCTATTTTTTTGAACACACCCCTTTCAACTAATTCAACTAATTGCCCAATTGCACAGCCTTAAGAGCGTGCATATCATGAATGCTGGGTCTCATTTGTTTTCTGACAATCTACTGAACCTACTGGTAACTTGTTTGCCACGTAGCAATAAAAAAATCTACGAAAAACCTTGATTATTCTGGTTAGTCACATTGTACTGCTATTATTTTGAACAATACTGTATATATATATATATATATATATATATATATATATATATATATATATATATATATATATATATATATATATCTGTGGCATGTCACATCTCTATGACATGACATTTTTGCACATATATTTAGATTTAGGAATAATTTATGACAGCACTACAGTACCCACCCCCGCCCCCCTTCTCTTTCTCACTTACACTCCCTCAATTCATTATTCTGTATTTCTTTATATCCATCTAATCAAATCTGTCATGATATTTATATTCAGTATTGTTTTACTCTCATTGTTTTGTAGATCTGGTAATCATAATTGCTTATCCAGACTCAACATGATGAAAGTTCAATCCCTTTTCTGCATAACAAGTGACAGCCATCCATCTAATTATTATTTTTTCTTCTTCATTCATGTCTATAATTAGAATGCACGGCCTCACTTGACGTGTGCTTGCATGCTCATTTACAGTTTTGTCTGAGCAGGAGGTTAGAGGTTCACAGTGTCAATCATTTCTAAAGTATTCTTTCAAAGCCTCTCACAGCAAAAAATAAGATGCTTCTCATGGTAAAGGTTGCAAACTGTAGATCACTGCAGCACAATCTGTTCAGCAGGTTTCGTGATGAACAAGTAGAAGACCCTCACCTTCCATTCTCAAGCTGACAGGCTGATCTTTGACCTTATGCAGCTGTGAAACACAGAGAGGAAGAGGAATGCTGTCTGTTTCCATACCAACCAGAGCTGTCTTTTCAGCTCTGTTCCAAAACCTAGTGAGTTGCCTATGTAGACAGCATTTAAGGTCCACACCGGTCTGCTCCGCAAGGAAGGGGAGTGCTTTGTAAGAGATATATATATATATATATGTATGCATGTATATATGTATATGTGTCTGTGTGTGTGTGTATAATTCAAGGGAGTGATGCATATATTTCATAATTCATTGCAGAGAAATAGTGGATAAAGTGTTAATTACTTAACATTTCTGAATAATAGTTTATACATTCTGCGATCAGTTTTTTGTTTTGTTTTACATTTCTATGTAGTTTTGTATTTTTTTATATATTATATTTATATCTTTAACTACTTTCAGTTTTTTTAACTACTACTACCAAATTATCCGATAATTCAGTTTTTATACAATATTAGTTTATAATGTGATGTTATAATGTGATTATATAATAAAAATATGTGTATGTGTGTGATCAGATCCAATATTTTTATTATATATTTTTTTATTTAACATAACATTAGAAAATAATATTACATGACAACAGACGGATTTGAATGGTTGTAGTAGTATATGATAATATTTTGGGGCGAAAATGTTGGATGAAGGGCTCAGAAACATCAATGACTGGCATTTGGCAAAGTGTCATACAGGCACCCTCATCTGAGTTGACTTCTCAAAACGCCAGTGTATATCTTTCTAAAAATGATGTCTGACATTACAGCTAAATGTAAATACAGAGATGGAAACTGTTATAATGAGAGAAGGAAAAAAGTAAAAAAAATATATTAAAATTGACATGTCTTTGTGGTTGGATATAGTAATATGTTTCATCACTTATCCAATTACATGTGTTAGAGGAAACTAATCTGAGACTCTATTAAAACATGAGACCTGGCGGAGTGAGGTTAAACAATAGCAAATTACATTACCCTCATGCTGCTTAGCTAGAAGACCCTGCCATATTCGTGCCCACTCATATCAGTTGAGAAATTAACAGGCTTTTTTTTTATTTATTTATTTGGTTTTATTGACTACACAATAAATTACAGTTAAACTACAGTTAATGTATTAGCTGCTTAATTCTAAGTGGTATTAACCTACGGTCTGAAAGTAAATTCTAAGATAATTCATCCTTTTATTTTTGAAAACTTGCTTTTTTTCTTTTTAGTGAAATTGCATATACTGGTTTTGGTAAATTAATTCACAGTTAATCTAATTTTACTGTAGCGTTTTCATTTTATTTATTTATTTTAACATTTAATTTTATACCTTAAAATGACAAAAAATGTTTACTGTGCAAGATTGAATTTTGACCATTAAACATTAGATAGTACAGACAACATATTTAAAGAAAATGAAAATCTGAAAAATAAGTTGTTTTCGCACTTTAGTTTCAATTATTGGTCTTTTTTTTGTATTGCTCGTCTTTTATCTTTTCAGAAAAAAAAAAAAAAAAAACATTTGTCATGATTTGATCACTTTAGATAACAAGGGACCTGTTAAATGTCCATTATATCATACAGAAACATCCATTTGAGGTTAAAAGGTACATTGTATGTTTCAGAAGTTATTAATGACCCCTTTTCTCAACCTTCTGCTGCCTTTTACTTTTCCCGGCTCACTGAACTTTAAGACTTTAACTCCAAACTTGTTCATTTTCCCTCAGTAAGTTTCCCTGAATGTAATTACTTCTAATCTCTTTATCCTTCTGTCTGCTGGAAAAAGCCCCTTACCTGAGGCAGATGATGACAGGAACTGGCCTCAGCTTACTTGCACTCTCTCAGACACTTTCTTCCCTTTTTGAATCCTTGAGTTTCTACACTTTCCTATCACTGGCTTCACAGATATGTATATCTTCTTTTAGATGCCCTCTCTAGCTGCTCCAGACATTTTATGGTTATCCGTTGTTATTTGGGTTGAGTGAAGGGCGAAATCTTCTTTGCCCTTTGCTGCATGGCTTAAAGTCGAAGCGTGTCATTTTTCGATGTTAAAATATTTTCTTCTGTCACACTTAAATACTTTGAGACATCTAGAAGTCATAATAGGTTGGTTGTGTGAAAGTATTGCCTTCTGTGTTTTATGAGGCCTAGAGAACAACACAGACTCAACCAATGGCGAGAGTTTTGGGCGGGGCTATCAATTTGGCTGACCAATGGCAGGCGGGTAAAAGTTTGTTGGAAACCTGTTTGAAAACAATTGTTAATGATGCAGAAATTAGATCCTATCTCTAAATGTGAGATACATTTATGATTTAAGGCTTTACTTAACAGTATTGAGTGTAAATGTACTGAAACAACTGTCAAAAGTACATTTGTCATCATGCAGAGAACTCTTGATTTCAGTGAAGCATTCATTCTTCTCATGAAACATATTTAGGCATATTTTTTCTTCTATGTTTGCTAAGCACATTCAAAAGTGTCACAAAGTCCGAGATAAAAGAAAGCCGCTTATTCATGGTGAAACATGGACCTGTTGGTTCCCCAGGGAGCCTTCCGTTTGAGCTTTTACTTACAACCCTCAGAGACTGAAATCTTTTTGAATAAATAAAAAGTTTTCTAGGTCTAAGTAATGATTTCTTGACCATACCTGTGGAGATATTGAAAGAAAATCATTACAAGCACCATTATAGAATTTTACTAGGTTCACATCCATTGCAGTGCATGCATTTACTTGCTTTTAGACCATGCAGTCCTCTGTGGACATACAAACTACTGCAAGTTCTGTTTTACTGTAGGTCACTGAACTTCAATTTTGAGAGCAAAATTGAACTTTAATTGTTGCTTGGATAGTGGATAGACAATAACTACAGTGGAAGACAGTCAAAGGTCAGACTTACAGCCTGTCATTCAGTGTGTGTGTGCTGTTCTCTGTTCACAATAAAGCTGCTTGTGATTGCTTTCTTCATCTAGACTCTACTGTGAAAAAGGCAACATTTTCCTTCATTAGGAGCCTCAGAAATAAATGGTACTGTACACAAGTATATTACGTCTTAGTCTTCTGAAGGACACGATGATCCACAAGTAAACCACACCACTCCACTCCATCTATTAACATCTTGTGAAGTGAACAGGTGCATGTTTTTAGACCAACACTTCTGGCCAAAATTGTTTGACATACAGTATGTATATTTCCCTTATGAGTCAGACGAGATGACTTTTTTACATTGGTGAAAGCAATATTATATACTGGATTTACCATACAAACGTCATGATGATGGATCTGTGTCTCAAAAAATACACAGATTTTTGCTTCACAAGACATGGACCGCAGTGCTGTGGATTTCATGTCGATTATTATAATGTTTTTATCAGCTGTTTGGACTCTCATTCTAACGGCACCCATCCATTGGTGAGCAAGTGATGGAATGCACAATTTCTCCAAATCTGTTCTGATGAAAAGACAAACTCATCTTGAACGGCCTGAGGGTGTGTAAATTCTCAACAAATTTAGATTTTTGGGTGAACTGTTCCTTTAAAAAAAATTATGTAATTAATAACTTAATAACTTGTGAACGAGTCAGTCTGTTGTTAGTTATCTGGCCCGGCATTCATCTTCAGTTCTCTCTTCACAGCAGTTCAGTCAGTGTACTGTTTGAGTGCATGCATTACTCCGGGATATTGGTTTGTTTGAACTCAGAAGAAGTGTCAGCCACATTAAAAAAAAGTGAACAGATTAAGTCATTTGTGGATTAATGCGTATTGGAGATGTGGACCGTTTAAAACGATTCAGTTTGATTTGGTGAACTGAATGATTCGTTCGTCAACCGGAAATCCAGCTGCTTTGATTTGAACTCTCTCTCACAACAGACACGGAAGAGAAGACAATTCTGAATAAAGTCATTGTTTTTGCTATTCTTGGACCAAAATGTATTTTCGATGCTAACTGACCCTCTGATGTCACATGGACTACTTTGATGATGTTTTTCTTACCTTTCTGGACATGGACAGTAGACCGTACACACATGAGGGTAAGTTATTAATTACATAATTTTGCTATCTGGGTGAACTAACCCTTTAACAATTGTTCCACCAAGTAATAGTAAAAGTTTATCAACCTAACTGTATTAAATTAAACTGCACTAAAATTCAAATCTAGATAGATAGATAGATAGATATAATGCATGTTTTTAATAGACAAAATATAGCTAGAACCATAATATTAAACCAGTAAATAATGCAAATAATGCATTAAGTATGAAAATACTGAAATTTGTTTGTTTTTTCAGTGACTGTCAGTTTTGGCACTCTGTGTTGTAGTTTTAATCACATAACAGAACACAATAATTCATCTGAACACAGTGTGTATGGGAGCTGAATGATTGAGTCTGGGATTATAAATGAAGTGTGTTTCCCAAGAAACACAGTCGTTCTCAGCATCAATCACGTGGTTTGTTGTGATGAGGAGCTTTAGTGTTCTGTCATTAACTCACAGAGAATCTAAGAGCTCCTGTGAGAAATAACACATTAGAAACAAATTACGGTTAACAAGTTATATCCTCAAACTCATATACAGAACATAAAGCACTAAAAAGACTCCTTCCGAGACTGGAATGTTTCATATCTATAAAATCACAGCACAAAACAAAGATATCATTTATTTTAAAGCTGCATAAACAGTGGGTTGTATTTTCCCAAAACACCCATAATCCATCAGTTGTAATATGCTGTATATGAAACTATGAATTATAATGAATACATAAGGGAGCTATGATCACAACACTACAAATATTACACTTACAGTATGTAACTTCATATGTTCAGAGGCTTTGAATGGGAAGGGAGCTTTGAAAAATGCTATAAACAGAAAAAGATAAGTAAATGCAATATTCAATTAAAAATATATTTTACCGACCATGCTGACCATTCATAACCTATATATATATATATATATATATATATATATATATATATATATATATATATATATATATATATATATATATATATATATGTAAAAGATAAAACATACTGTGTGTGTGTGTGTGTGTCAGTTTTAGTCAATTTGGCAAAGCTTTTTGTTTAACGTTTTTTTTTTTATCACAGCTGTTCAAAAACATACTGCATTTTGTTTCCAATCCTTATAAATAAGCACATAAAATAGAGATAAAACTAGATTAATCATTTTAATTCCAAGCATAAGAATGATATATTAATTATATAGTCTCTCGCATGTAATTCAAACATTCTTCATCTTTGCTTGTATTTGAGTCAATTGATTGCTATGTTTTACTCTGAATCATGCAATCCTCTCAATTGCACTGCCAATTTATGCAACAACAGTGTGTGAAGAGCATATTGTTGTACTCATTACTATGTGATAGAAGACACAGTGCGGTTGAGCTAATGGTGTATCTAACCTTCAGCTTTATGCACGGGGCTTTACTCTCGCTGCTTTTATTGACACAAGCCAAACACCTCTGTGTTTCAGTCCAGATACATGTGCCAATGCTGATTTGTTGAGGGGCAACCGTGGCCTTGATTTGTGTCAGTGCTGCATTGGAAGCCTGTCAGTACATGAGTGGGCAGCCAAACCAAAGGTCCAATAAACCATTAACATGTGCTCGTCAGTCAAATCACAGAGCGGGTAAATATATGGAAATGAATGCAATATAACGGCCATCTATCACTGCAGTCCTGCAAACATGGCTCATGCTACTGCTGTTAACTACATCCTCTCAGTGTGCTTTGTGTATTGTTTGCACTTTGCTGTGATATCAGACTTTTTGCAATTTATGGGTTCAAAACTCCCAGGTAAGCTGATATGAAAAAAAAATAAAAAAATACTGAACTCCATAGTTTGGATGTTTGGTATGTGAGGGAAACAGATCAATTTAGCTCAAAGGGAATCATTTAAGATTTTAAAGGGAATTTGAACAGAATCACTGTTTCACGGCTGATCACTGAGACACCCTGTGATTCACTGAACGAGCCGTTTAACATCAAATCTGCGCTGGATATTAATATCCAAAGTATAGTGAAAACACTATTAATTAGCACAATAACAAGATCGGCAGTTAACTTGTAAGCAGAAAACTCAAGATAGGCTACTTCTCTTTTCAATATGAGTAAGGCTTTATTAGATAAATCTAAGACATATGAACTAATCTAACACATTAGCACACGCACTAACACATTCACACAAGCTGTCGGTCTTTGTTTGGTCATTTCTGCAGCAGATGTTGGAGGACAAGGCGGATGATGGGGGGTGCAGATGGATCTGGCCTTTCCACTACATCAGTCTGAATAAATGTCTTTGATGCTGGTAGCTTGTGGCTGGTGATGGACCTTGCTGTCTTCACCCGCCTCTGCTGACATGCAGCTGTATCTGTAGTTTGTCAAAATCAGTGGTGACATGCCAGACACCATGAGCTCATGGGAAAAAAAAAACATCTTCCGCCCTGCTTTCTTGACCACAGTGCTAAAATGATGAGACCATGATGTTGAACTTAAAAAAAAAAAATATTGAGGTGACGCAATATTTTTTCATGATCCATCTCATTTATCACCAGTAAAATATGGAGTGCCACAAGGATCAGTCCTAGGTCTTCTTCTATTTTCAATATACATGTTGGCCCTTGGTAATATTATTAGACAAATACGGGATTAGTTTCCACTGTTATGATACTCAGCTATATATCTCACCGAGACCAGATGAAACTTCTAAATTATCTAAGCTAACAGAGTGTGTTAAAAATGTAAAAGATAGGATGACCAATAATTTTGTCCTATTAAATTCGATAAGACAGAGATATTACTTATTGGACTAAAAAAAAAAAAAAAAAAAAAAAAAAAACTGAACACATAATCTCATAGACTACAGTTTTCAACAAGATGGATGAACTGTTACTTCCTCTACAGTCAAAAATCTGGATGTTATATTAGACAGCAACTTGTCTTTTGAAAACCATATTTCCCATGTTACAAAAACAGCATTCTTCCATCTTAGAAACATTGTCAAGCTACAAAACATTACCTGTATCTGATGCAGAAAAGCTAGTTCATGCATTCATGACCTCTAGACTGGACTATTGTAATGCACTTCTAGGTGGTTGTCCTGCTTCTTCAATAAACAAGCTACAGGTAGTCCAAGATACAGTGGCTAGATTCCTTACCAGGTCAAAAAAAGATGATCATATTACCCCAATTTTCCAGTCTCTGCACTGGCTACCTATTAAGTTCAGTTTCAGTTACAAATTATTATTACTTACCTATAAGGCCCTAAAAGGTTAAGCTCCTGCATACCTACATGTAACTAGCCTTATACCACACTACAATCCATCACGCTCCCTAAGGTCACGAAACATTGGACTTTGGCTAGTTCCTAGGATAGTAAAGTCCACTAAAGGAGGTAAAGCTTTTTCAGATTTGGCTCCCAAACTCTGGAATAGCCTTCCTGATAATGTAAAGGGTTCAGACACTCTCTCTGTTTACAAACCCAATTCCAAAATGTTGGGACACTGTACAAATTTTGAGTAAAAAAGGAATGGAATAATTTACAAATCTCATAAACTTATATTTTATTCACAATAGAATATAGATAACACATCAAATGTTGAAAGTGAGACATTTTGAAATGTCATGCCAAATATTGACTCATTTTGGATTTCATGAGAGCTACACATTTCAAAAAATTCGAGACAAGTAGCAATAAGAGGCCGGAAGAGTTAAATGTACATTTAAGGAACAGCTGGAGGACTGTTTGCAACTTATTAGGTCAATTGGCCACATGATTGGGTATAAAAAGAGCCTCTCAGAGTGGCAGTGTCTCTCAGAAGTCAAGATGGGTAGAGGATCACCAATTCCCCCCATGCTGCGGCGAAAAATAGAGGAGCAATATCAGGAAGGAGTATCTAAGAGACAAATTGCAAAGAGTTTGAAGTCATCTTTGTCTAAAGTGCATAATATCATCCAAAGATTCAGAGAATCTGAAACAATCTCTGTGCGTAAGGGTCAAGGCTGGAAAACCATACTTGATGGCCATGATCTTTGGGCCCTTAGACTGCACTGCATCACATTCAGGAATGCTACTGTAATGGAAATCACAACATGGGCTCAGGAATACTTCCAGAAAACATTGCCAGGGAACACAATCCACCGTGCCATTCGCCATTGCCGGTGATATCAAAACATAATCCAGAAGCGCAGGCATTTTCTCTGGGCCAAGGCTCATTTACAATGGACTGTGGCAAAGTGGAAAACTTTTGTCAGTGGTGAGAGAAATCAAGTTCTTACTGGGACGCCATGTCATCCGGACTAAAAAAGACAAGGACAACCCAAGTTGTTATCAGCGCTCAGTTCAGAAGCCTGCATCTTTGATGGGGTTGCATGAGTGCTTGTGGCATGGGCACCTTACTTATATGGAAAGGCACCATCAATGCTGAAAGGTATATCCAAGTTCTAGAACAACATATGCTCCCATCCAGATGTCGTCTCTTTCAGGGAAGACCTTGCATTTTCCAACATGACAATGCCAGACCACATACTGCATCAATTACAACATCATGGCTATGTAGAAGCCACCCTCCTACAATTCCTGCCAGCACTAAGACTCAAACCGGCGACATTCGGGTAACTAGTCCAAGTCTCTAACCATTAGGCCACAGCTGCCCTACAGAACTAACAACATACAGAACTAACAAATATTGCTACAAGTCTGATTGCACCATATAATAATTGCTCTTAAAAGTGTAAAAAATAAACTTGAATTGAATTGAATTGATGACTGGAATAATGATGCTGAGACTTCACAAACACAATAATACATTTCTTTTTAAAATCTATTCAAATAGAAAAGTTATTTTAAATTGTGATACTATTTCAAATTGTTACAGTGTTTAATGTATTTTTTTGAATAATTAATATAGCTTTGATGAGCATAAGATTTATTTCTAGGTTATTTTGTTATCTTTAGTGGAAATGTGCTTATATGAGCTTGTCTAAAAGTTAGTTAACTACTTTTTCAAAAGTCGCAACTTGATTGTACTTGAGTTACTTTAAATTATGAGAAGCTTGTAGCTCAGCAAGGTATGGTTTCAAAGTATCTTCCTCAGCACTGTATATCCATATATTTCATTTTACGTTTATACATCAGAGGAAGCCTTAAAATAAGTTACCATGCTACTAGATTAATTATGAAATGGAGGAGCTTGTGGTGTTAATACGGCACTAAGGGGGCCCCATAGCTTCTGTTGCTGTGTCTTTAAGTCATCTAACATTGGCTTGAACTCATTCATCCCTCTTCCAGAGCGGCATGGGCTCTCTTTCTCCTGTGTGTGACTCTCAAACATATACACTCACAGTCAGATTACACCTCCAGTCCCTCTCTGTAGTTTCTTTCTCGCCCTGAGCTCTTATTAGCTTGACAGCAGATCATTATCTATCTCAACAGGAGATGCAGTCGCATGCCGTTCAGGCATCTTAATGTGTCTAAGCACACCTCCACTACTGAAGAGAGTTGACTGTCTGCAGGAAGTCATACGGTACAATCACAGACATTTCACCTGTGCCTGTATACAGTATTTAACTTTTGCAATGTTAAAATACTTTTTAAGGAAGCCAGTTGTAGGATGATTTCTTGAGTTGTAAGGTTGGGAATTGTGAAGTAGTTTTTTTTATTTTTTTTTTATTTTATTTCTGTTAACGTTTCTAAAATTATAAAATAACGCATATGAAAATCAAGTATATATAGATCAGGCATACAAATGTAATGGCCACTCTGCACCTCGGTTGTGCATTATCTTTCTAATAATTCAATGGCCTGTCATCAATTATTCCTAAAACTTTCTTAAAAAAAAAAAAAAAAAAAAAAAAAAAAAAACAACATTCAAGATTCCCAAGATAATTCATGCTGAATTAGCTTCCCTGGGTGGCCTGTGCAAACGTTGACATCACAATTAAGCAGCTTTTTAAATATTTTATAGACTTTTTGCAAAAAAATGTTATCATTTATAAAAGCTTTTTTTTATTTGTTTGTTGCCCAACTGAAATGTTCCACATTTTTTGAGTGTTGGAAGTAGACCAGCTTAATTAAACCAGACTTAATTAAAAGCAGCAAATTCAATTCGTTTTTCTATATTTAGTTCTGCACATCCCTATTTTGGATGATGGCATATAAACTACATAATTTATAACGCTAACTTACTAGAAAACACAGCAGGGAGTTCCCGGCTTCTCTTAAAGAGTTTAGTAATAATATACAGGTATGACGTTTCTACACAACATGAGATTTGATGACTGTCTAATGGGTTTGGTAACATGTTCTTTATTTGTGTAATTGATTCCAACATCACAGCTCTAACAACTCCACTTTCACATTTGGTTCACATTTGGAAATTCTGCTATCCAGCATATCTTGACATTCCCCCTTTGGAATACACACATGATATAGGTTTTATTTATTTAGGATTTAAGATTTAGATGTGTTTTATATCTTGTAATGTCCTAAGCATTTAGAAGAAAGTATTTGTTATTATTATTTATTTTTTTAATTCCGTATTTTCAATCTTGTAATTTCCCTAGAGTTAAGAAGAAAGTAATTTTTTTTAAATAAATAAACAAATAAATATATTCCAATTTAACAGTTTTAAATTGTAGGTTGTACATCTTGAGTTGTATATTTTGTTATGTTTCACATACTGAGTTCATCTGTTTTCATCTTGTAATTTCTTATCATTTTAGAATGAAGAGAATTTAATATACATATAACTAATAATAAAAATAAACATTTCGTTTTTGATTCCTGGGCTTTTCTTCTTTCAATTTTCACTGATTTTGGAATACAATTTTGCTGTACATTTTAAATGAAAACTATTGCAAAAAATGTCCCATAAATGATTATGATGAATTAAGGAGAGATGATGTTATCATGGTCAAATATTCCATTATAATAGCAGTGATGAGGAAGGCTTTATAAACTAATTATAGAGTGGCCATGTGCAGAACAAATGATGGTTAATTTGAATCATGTATTTTATTTATAATTATCATGTTGACAGGCTATGACTGAATAACTGAATAATCCCAGTCAGATTTACTGAGGATCCTCACATCGAACCAAAAGAAGTCTAATCTAAAGTGGCCTGTTGAATCAAACACATCATTTATTAAAAGCATTAAAAGTTTCACTGTGTAGACATTACCATCATATGATATAATTATGAAGGTTTCTAACAAAAGATCATTTAGTAAAACAAGTTGCTTTTGAAGACAGGAAATAAAATATGTTATTTTACATCGTAATAATATTTCTCAATATTACATTTTAGTTTCTGTATTTTTGATCAAATAAACACAGGCTTGACGGGCATAAGAAACTATAAAAACAATCATTCTGATACCATATGTGTGTATATATACCTGTGTGTGTATATATATATATATATATATATATATATATATATATATATATATATATATATATATATATATATATAATTTATTTTATTATTGTTAGTTTTAGACAGACAGGCAGTCAGACAGATAGATGGATATATGGATAGATATATGGATAGACGGACAGACGGACAGACGGACAGACAGACAGACAGACAGATAGATAGATAGATAGATAGATAGATAGATAGATAGATAGATAGATAGATAGATAGATAGATAGATAGATAGATAGATAGATAAAATAGTGAGGGGAGGAGATTGTAGGGACAAAATAATGACATATTTCAGTGTGAGTGATTTAATATTCAGTATAACTTGCATGTTGGAAGTCCTGTGAGCAAAACATTTAAACTTTTCAACGATGAGAAACATCACAAAGATATCCAATCAAATCGATTTGAGACCCATTTAGAGGAAGGATATGCATATATTTATATTTTCTCATTCATTCCTATCTCACCTTCAGCCAGCCCAAACAATCTAATATTTGATCTGGGCTTAGCTGGGAGATTTAATCCCGCAGAGTGATGAAAAAGGTTTTTTCACCAACTTGGATTTATGCAATTTTGCCTGCTAGTGCAATTCTATGGAAATGCGTTTCTTCCATTCCCACAGCCTGGATTAGACTGCAAATATGTGAAAGAAGCCATTAATACCTCAAAGCAAACGTCAGACCCCAGTGTGAAGGGTTTCATCTGAAACGGTTTGGGTGGCTTTTATTTATTTATTTGTCTGTTTTTCACTTTAGAGTCTTTAGATGTGTGCTGAGCTTTACTTAGAGTCAACACGAAATCTAAATATACTTTCTTATTGCATGTTCCTGCCCTTATTGTGCACATTTAATCTTTGTGATCTTTAATCAGAATGTTATAACTCGTTCTGGCTCTGCAGTGACTTTCCTTTTCTGCTGACCTCACTTAGGCGAGTCCTGGATAATGAGAACTGGCCTTTTAGGCCTCTTCGATCTTTATATGTTAAAATGGGCAACACATAAAATATTTAATCCTAAAAAATCTGTCAGATGTCAGATGCCCCCCTCCATATTAAAAGCACTACGTTCAGGAAACTGGAGGGCAAAAACATCATTGTAAAGACAAAATTCACCTAATTTTTAAAACATCTTTGTCAGTAAATTTTTTTGAGTATGACATTACTATGTAATGTGGGTCTTAAAAAGTCTTGATATACCCTTCCACAAACTGAAGCCTTAAACGCTCTTAAATTGGAACAGAAATGGCCCTATTTTAACGATCTAAATGCAAAGTGTAAAGCGCACAGCGCAGGTGCACTCAGGATGTGTCCAAATCCACTTTTTCTATTTTAACGACGGAAAAACGGTTGGCGCGCCCGGGCGCATGGTCTAAATGGGATGTCCCTATTCTCTTAACGAGTAATGGGTGTTTTTTGGGGCGTAACGTGCAATAAACCAATCAGAGTCTCATCTTCCTTTCCCTTTAAGAGCCTGCTGTGCCATGACGGATTTGCTATTTACACGGCGGAATTTGGTAAGTGGCAAAGATGAAACGGAGCTGTTCGTGTGCGAGCAAATAGATTAATTCTGATACATGTGATGACTATACATTGTGACATGTTGGCATATATACTGTATATATACAAATGAATGTCTTCCTCTGTACTGTATTTTTATCATGTTATCCAATGATTGGATGCAATGCAAATTTGGAGATATGTTTTTTATTATTATTATAGAGAGAGAGAGAGAGAGAGAGAGAGAGAGAGAGAGAGAGAGAGAGAGAGAGAGAGAGAGAGAGAGAGAGAGAGAGAGAGAGAGCACATTGACCGATTTATTCCTTAATTTCGTAAAACTTGCAGAAACCCAGAGTATTTATTTGTGTTCACAGAATTTTTTGTTTGTTTGTGTTTGTGTGTGTGTAGGGCCGTTTTGGTGAGGAAAACCTAACACTCAGGTACATACTAAATGATGTCTTAATAAAAAATCTATGAAATGCACAATAATGGTTTTTGAAGGTTAGGGTTTGGGGCCAGAGGACAAAAGAAATATAATTTCCCCTGTATTAAACATTATATCTCAATGGATATTTTCTAAAGTATCTGAACAAGAAACTGAGTTGTATTTACAAAAATGGTGCAGCTTTAAATATTACCATGATAGTACTGAATAATCATGTACCATGGGGGTTTAGCATTATTATTATTTTTATGTTGTTGTTATTATGTTTTTTTTTTTTTTTTTGCAATTCTGAACATAATTGTGTTTAAAATGGAAAGAGCATTAAATGCTACCTAACATAGAAAGGCACATGCTAACTAATGTTAATCCTAATTGTTTTGTTCAGCTCATGCTGTGTTCTTACAGTTTGCTATTATTGGGAATGTATGCTGATTTCAGTATGTTTTCTGATGTGCAACTGTGTTTTGGAGGACAAAGAATATAGGCTCTTAACCTTTGACCTCTCTTGCTTCTTTTAGCATTTAAATGACTCATTAGTCCTGGTAATTACTGAAGCAGTGTCACCTTAAGCTGTATGGCTAATGCTTGCTCAGCCTCTGATAAATTGCCATCTCATGGAATTGTCTGTTGTTAAACAAGCATAGGTAACAGAGACAAATGTTCAACCCACAGTAAATACACATCACAGTCAGTCCTACAAATGACTTGCCATTGATCAAGTTTTGAGTGATGGAGCATAAACATTTAGACACAGTCATGATTTCTGTCCCAAGCAATCTAAAATATTCCGAATATAAACACTTATTATAGGTGCACCCTAGTGATTCAGGACAAGCTAAAAACACGGTTTGGAAAATGGATTCATGGTGTTCTCGCTTATTATATAAATTTTTCTACATTTTGAACACAAACAAAGTTACGAACCGCAGCTCTGATTGGTTGATTCTTACCGGGAGCGGATGACTTTCTGCAAATGGCAATAGGACACTGGGAGGAGCCAGAGGAGCTTGATTTTTTCACAGATTGTCTGTCTTATATTCTACTGTCAGGACATAATGACAGGTTTAACAAATATGTAAAAAATATATTTTACAAGCCCGCGCCTCAGAACACGCGCAAATATTAAGCTCTCTCTGAAGTATTGTGTTTAAAGTACCTAATTTAGTTCCAGCTCATGTACATGCTTTGGAATGACAATAAAATTTTACCTTACCTAAATGGACAAATTCACACAAAAATGATGTCAAAATGCCCGTTTTGATAAGTATCCTACAGCAGACATAGCCGGCTGAAGGCAGGCTTACTGTATCAGTGCATTCTCTTAAAGTGACAGTCTTTATATTAATCGAACAGCAACAAAAAATAAATCACTCACTGCTCTTGATTAAAAACCTTTTATAACTTTAATAAAGAATAATCTTTAATTTATTTAATTTATTAGTCCAATATGCAATGCTGCTTTACATTTGATTACTTTATTACATTTCTGTAACTAAAAACTAATGCTAGATCTGCCTAAAAAAAAAAAAAAAAAACTCAAAATCACTGTTTATAGTTTGTATCTTTACTCTATTGTATTTATTTGTGCTGTTGCTTATAGTTGGATAGTTGGAGTTGAACCGTGCCACCCCTAATATGGGGACCCTAAGTGGGGACATCCCATAGGTGTAATGGTTTTTATACTGTACAAACTGTATATTCTATGGCCCTACACCAACCCTACACCTAAATCTACCCCTCACAGGAAACTTTGTGCATTTTTACTTTCTCAAAAAAGAAAAAAAAAAAAAAAAAACTCATTCTGTATGATTTATAAGCGTTTTGAAAAATGGGGACATGGGTTATGTCCTCATAAGTCACCCTCTCCTTGTAATACCTGTGTCATACTCATGTCATTATACAGAGTTGTGTCCTGATATGTCACAAAAACAAGAGCACACAACATTGCATATTGTGTTGTGACAAACATTCCCATATAATGACAAATGTTTGAGGGCTAGATACATACCATCTGTGAGAAAATTGGGTCCTGCAGTGTATAAATATGAATATTCATATGTTTGCTTGGTAATTGTCTGTTTTACATGTTTTACAGTCTGTCTGGCCACTTGAAGTCAACATGAAACAAATTTACAACCATTTTTTATTTCCTCACTGTCACTGTTTCTGAGTGTATTGAAGATATTCACCAGGAAAGCTGGTTGGGATATGTGTACGTCTACACGGTATTACCACCATCAAGGCAAATCATTTCACAGTCTATTTCTTACATTGTAGAAAATAAACAAGATATAATTTAATGGAGTGTAAGGTAAAAAAGACTGTCTATATAAAGAGCTCTCTCTCTCTCTCTCTCTCTCTCTCTCTCTCTCTCTGAGTATTTGAATAAATCTTTACAAATGTTGGAATAAGAGGATTCGGCCTCTTCCCTATTCTGTTAATGAGCTGAGATACACACTTACGGATCGACATCACATTAAATAAACTCTGGATATAATTTCCACATTGGTCTTCATAAAGTCGAGCATTAACCAATACACCGAGAGTGCTGCCTCTGCATTTAAATCCATGTGTTAAATCTGTCTTTTAAAGAGCACTGTTCCCTGAAGTACACTGCTGTGCGGCGGCGCAGATGACATTTGACAGATAATTGAGATCTTTGTTTCTTTCTCCTGGGAGCCATGTGTTTGCATCTCGTCTGTAACAGGCAAAGACACGTCTGTTGTGCAGTGGTGCTGTGTGTAATGCTGAATCTTTGTGTGTTTTGAGATCCCTTAAGGTGCTTTTAATAGCTTTAAAAAGTACAAACAATTGTATATGAACAAGCAAAAAAAAAAAAAAAAAATACTTATTTTTGAAATGCATTTTCACATGACATTGTATGTTTACATATTGTAGAAATGCACTAGTACAAACTATATGATATTTATGTTTTTTCTTTTGTGCTTCATAGTAGAAAGAAAGTCATAGGGTTTGAAACAACATGAGGGTGAGTGAATTACATTTTTTCATTAATAACATTGATCATTATCTTGATATTGACCATTATTATTTTGTTATTTTATTTTAATATTGTTTTACATATTTAATAAGATCCTGTGTTAATAAATATCCAGTTTAAAATCATGAAGATATTGAAAAGAACTAACAAAAATTATTCTTATCTGCAGTCTACTCATTAGTGTTATTTTAAAACTACATTACTCCAGCCTTCAGTTTCACATGATCCTGACATGCTGATATGCTCGAGAAACATTTATTCTCATTATCAATATTTAATAAATTTAAATACTTGATATTTTTGTGGGAACCTTTTTTTTTTTAATAGAAGCTCAAAATAGGATTTATTTTATATAGTTTATAAAAGTTTCTACTCTCATTTTTGGTCAATTTAATGCATCTTTGCTGAATAAAAGCATTAATTTCTAATCCCAATCAAGGATAATATGTCAAATATTGTCTATATTGTCCTGAATTTCATTCACAATTCATAAAAGTGACCAATTACAGTCTTCCTTCAAGCTGAATGATGAACCTGGCAAAGGAAAGCAAAGTTCATGATGTACGTTTGTATGGAGAATCTTTCAACATCATGCAGACATCGCTTTCTTGAAGTTGTGCATTATTGAAATCATACATTTCAGGGTGATATGAGAAAAGAAGATCTGGAACACTGATCAAAGCTGAACTATATGATTCTCCTGCCTCATCTTGTCATGATCGCTCATGCTTTGCCCATCATCAACAACTCCAAAGAGGAAAATCTGCCCTTGACCGCGGTATTCTCTTTATATATTTGATGAATCTGAGGAGAAACAGTGCAAAGAATGATTACTCTTTAATGGGATTCTTTTAAATAAAAGACACTGAAGTTGATCGACAGCAATTTTCATTGCATGAGAGGCGTTCGCAGTTTTGAAACGTAGATTTTTGAATTCGTTAATGCCTCAGTGTTTGACAGCTCTGAGAAAAGTCTTTATAATAGCGCTTAAAACCTGGAGCGGATCTGGATGCAGAAAGATTTTTTTAGTCTTAATGTGCTTCTTTATCTCGGCCCTTCCACAGTTAATTAATCTTGGAGTTTGGGACAAGCAGTCTTTAGACGCTTAACCCCAGCCACTTCCTGTGTGAGGCAGATAGGACACATCTGAGAGAGGTGTCTTTCCAGGTGACACCTGTGCCGTCGCAAAATTATGCAATCCTTCCACTCACAAGACTTGGGTGCCCCCGGAAATGCAAAACTTGACCTTCCAAAACGAATCTCTGCGCTCACAGGCAGGTCTAATATTATTGCCCAAGGAGAGATAATTAGATAAGTTCAACCCTAAGAATAAGCCACAGTGAGGAGGGAGAACACAATACAGTCCCAAACCAGCATCATGGCTGCGAGAGAGGGCAAGATAATATACAGCATGTATGTGAATCTGCATATGTGTTAAGGGGTGTTTGTAAAACAAAAAACAGTGTAAAATATTTAGAGTAACACTATAATGTAGATTCTAGGCTTGGTTAAATTCTACCCATCAGTCTTAGCTCACACAAAAATGAAGATTCTGTCATGATTTACTCTCAAACCTGTTTGAGTTTCTTTCTTCTATTGAACACAAAAGAAGATATTCAAAGTAGATGGAAGTCAATGAGCAACAGAAGCTGTTTGGTTACCAACATTCTTCAAAATATTGTCTTTTTTGTTTGGCAGAAGAAAGAAATGCATACAGGTTTGGAACAAAATGATGACAAAATGTTAATTTGTTAATGTTAATCTTTAAAAGGTGTAACTCTCAGAATGAATCATTTGTAATTATTATTATTATTATTATTAATTGGGTAAATTCATGGGATTTGGGGATTTTAGGTCCTTGTGTGTCAAAAACAGCAGGAAGTGATGTAATTCAGAGAGCTGTGGCTTCCCATCAACTCTGAGGAGATTAAATGTTCTTTCATATTTTCTCACAAATGCATTTTTAAATTTCTTGTCCTCTCCTTCTCTCTCTCTCTCTCTCTCTCTCTCTCTCTTTATTTCAGCTGTGTGAAGTGTTTTGGAAGAGTGGTCCCTGTTGAAACAATAACACATCCTCCGCTGCTTCCACGAGCATGAGGTGAGGGAATAAAGCACATGTTTCTGTTCCTTAGTGGTTCAACAAGATGTTCCTCAATCCCTATTAGTGAGCTCAGAGCACCCGATGTCCTGCTTTCATTTTTTAGTCTGGCTTTCACAGATATGATGTGACAGATGACTGGTCACTGCTGGAATTTGTGCTTGGCCAGACAAACATGAGTCAAGCAATTACTGTCACTTTGGAGGATGAATTAAAACAGAAGCATATGCACGTCGAAGGTTGCTGCACATGAGGAAATTCAAGGGTTTGAGTTTATTCTCAAGGACAGATGCTTAAGGACAAGGGAGCTTTCATGCAACTCATCTAAATAGGCCTCGTAGATTTAAAAAATAAAAATCCCTGATGTCCTTTTTTTGGGTGCATGCAATTTATAGGTATAACACTTTAGAATAAGGCTCCATTAGTTAATGTTATAAACTACTTTAGTTAACATGAACCAGTCAAGAACAATCCAAGTTTTTCTATTATTAATAGAAAAAAAGGAATATATGCAAATAACAGGAAAAAAAGGAAAGGTCTTAAAAATAGTTTTAAATGTCTATATGCAAAATATAAAATGAGTGTGAAACTGTCACACTACGCTTGGAGAAGGAACCAGGGGATACAGGAGAATACGGAAGTGGGATATTTTAATAAAATTCACAAGGATATACAAACAGATAAATGAACACCTGGAATGAAATCAGCATAATGACAGAAACAGGAAACATGACCAAATAAGGAAAACAGGAACAAAGACCGGGGCAAAACAAGGAAACTCAATTCCACAACACTGACAGAAACAGGCCTAACATACCAATTTTTAAAGCATGAATAAAATTAGCATTATTATTATTATTAGCATTATAGAAATACAATTATAAAAAATAATGTGTCATGAAAAAAAAAAAAAAAACAATGAAATGATCTTAAAAACAGCTTTATTTTTTATGCAAAATATAAAATTAATGTTTGGAAACCTGCATTGTACTAAATAATGTATAAATATTTGACATTTAAATAATATATATTTATTTTGCATTATGGTAATGAGAATTGTCTGTAACTGTCATGAAAACAATTAAAAAATGAATGAAAAAGTATTAATGGTCTTACAAATAGCTTTTTTTTATATAAATGCAAAATATTATTTTTTATTTCTGCATTTGAGAAAGATATATAACTGGGTATGTTCTCGACAAGTTTTATTAGTTCTCACAAACAGTAATCTAATCAGACGCTGTAATTAAACATGCCCGTTTTTATTAAAAAGACAGATTAATCTTACTGGTCCAATGTGTAAATGAGAGGAAAAGTGACCAGTTTATTAGAAGTCTACAGCTTCATTTTACAGGTTTCCCAACAGGGTTTTAAAATATCAACTCACAATGCCAGAAATTAAGCTGTTCCTCAAATTCAATAAAGTTCAGCAAATGAGAAACTTAGCAAATAAAAATACACTATTAACAAATTCCTTGTATGCGTAAGCATATTTGGCAATAAAGCTCTTTCTGACTATTAATGAGGAAAAATATTACTTATTTAACAGAAATGAAGGTAATGAAAAGATTAACTGGGTCCAATGCGACTTGAACTGATTTTAATACGTTTGTCAAAATGGGCCGCTCGATAACCCGCAGGGAACAAATGTTCCACAGTATCTCTAAAAGTGAATAAATCCATCCCAGGAACAACTGTGTTTGAAAGGCAATGGCTTTAAATGGGGCGTTTTTAAAAGCAATGACTCCAAATGGAACATTTTCAAAATATACAAGCGTTCCTCTGAAGTTCTGACCCCTGCGATGACCTCTCTTCATGCTGAAAGTCAAACTTTCTGAAAGCACAGACATCATATAGAGAATGCCTGTGGGGTTAAAACCTAATTTAAAGCTATTGCAAAAGGATTTGGGGAGATTAATGTTTAAAAGTCAACATAAAGCTGTGTGCTGCCCCTAAATCCTTCAGATGAAAGCACAGAACAAGTTGTTACGTCCAGAAATGCACTAATATTGACTGTGCAGTCCAAATTCAGGTTTATCCAGTACATTTTTTCATGTGCTCAAATTGTTTTTTATAGTATAATTAAAAATAAAAAAAATCTAGTGGGTTGCTTAATGGGATTCTAGGGTATTATGGGTGGTTGCTTATGGGTCCATTTCAAAAGACCGTGTCAAACCCCTATGAGCAATACTGATATGTTTGTGTAGTAATAATCATGATTTAGTGCATCCCCACTGCTTACTTCGAGTCGGCACATTTCCTCAGCAGAACATCAGTTTGATAGAACTGCCCATCTGGTGAAGTGAAAGTCGTGACATCTGCCAAGTATGGGAACCCATACTCGGAATTGGTGCTCTGCATTTAACCCATCCAAGTGCACACACACAGCAGTGAGAAGTGAACACACACCTGGAGCAGTGGGCAGCTATAGATCCAGTGCCCGGGGAGCAACTGGGGGTTCAGTGCTTTGCTCAAAGGCACCTCAGCCATGAGTATTGAGGGTGGAAGAGACCGCTGTTCATTCACTCACCCCACATACAACTCCTGAAGTCTCTTTGACTGCCTTGTTCAAATATGAGTAAAATGGCTCCACAGCTCCACATTAGGATGAGATGGAGGATACAAAAGTCACTCTGACAGCTCAGTGTTGTGCTGAATTCTGCACCCCTGCCAGATCACTACACCCCTCGTCCATACCTGATTGCTTAATCCTAACCCTACACCTACTCCTACACCTACAATGCGGCACCACACCGGATCGGCAGGACTCTCAGTACCTCCATGTTGGTCCATCAGTCCTGGACTCATCGATCACCAATCGATGGGATGAGCTGATCAGAGTTCAGGCCATCTACACTAGTGCAATCTGCAGGAGACGACAAGACACACAGAAACTTCCTAAAGCAAGCTTTCACAGCTTTGCGTAATCTGTATGTTTCCGTTGCTAGCATGTGCATTTATTTCTGTCCTGTCTTTTCTGATTTAAGCTTGGATTTATGATCAAAGAGATAAATGACAAGCAAATGTGTAGTGTAAAATTCAGAGCCATTGCAGACTCTTGGATGTGATTTTGGAAAGAGATGACAGGAAAAGCAGTCTCTGTGTGTGTGGCGGCCAGTCCTAGAACAGTGTCTGTAATCTCCGGTGAATGTTTAGCTGTGTGTGCATTTCTACTTTGTCTTTGGAAACGACGTTTGTTAGGACAACAATGCAGTTTTCCTCTGAAACCTCCAAAGTACACAGCACCAATCCTTTGGATAGTTGCATATAATAAGTGTTTTGTGTTCTCAATCTGTCATGAAGCTAATTCCTCTTTCAGCTATTTCTTTTGCATCTCTTGACTGTTCCTTTGCTTTTTTTATTTAGTAGCTGTGTATAGATTAAACATTATTGTAAGGCATTTCGGATGGGAGTTTCTGCTAAATATGAATATAGATTATGCCACGTTTATCAAGAAAAACAATAGAGAGTAAAGGGACAGAAATGTCAAACGGTCGACAGCAAAAGTTTCTCTGTTTAAAAGCTAAAATAAGCAGTTTGTATTTTTATTGGACTTTTATTATTTCTAACTGTCAAGTAAGAAATATGTTGAATGTATCCAAAGCAGAGAGATTTAATGCAAAGTATGGCCCTTATATAACATTCTTTGGCTGTATTATCCTCCAGTGCCGGGTGATTGATCTCCATCTTAATCAAAGCGGGCAAACAAGGACTCGGATGCACAGCACGTGGACCCAGGAGAGGGACACATGCAGGAAAGAAGAACTGAATAAAATGAGGCGAGGAAGAAGAGTGAAATAAAAGTAAATGTGACAGCACGTGAACTAATGTATGGGCCGTACTGATGTGATTCAATGTCACTTGTCATTCACCTGTGCAGTTATGAGCTCCTGACTAGAAATACATACGGAAGAACTTAAAGTCAGACACATGCCAGATGATTCCAACTGTCACCGCTGTGAACATGCATGAGGAAAATGGTTTGGTGATGCCTTTTAATGATCAGGCATATCTCTCAGATGTGGTTTAAAGGGGCTATAATCCTAAATCTTTAAGAGGCATGAAGGTAAGCTAAAAAAAAAAAAAAGAAAAAATAGTATTTATGAGCAGTTATTGAAAAATACAGCAACAAATACAGTATGGAATTATGCAAAATTACTAATTGATTATTAATTATTTAGTTTAAGTTTTAGTAATTGTGTTTTTGTAATTTTTATCAGTTTGAACTTACACACACACACGTATGTATGTATGTATATATATATTTAGAAACACAATAGTTGATTCTTTCTTTTCCATGCATCATTCCCTTTCTGCATCGCATAGGTATCATGTGACAACAGCTGTTGCTTCCAAAAGATCTGTAATTACATGTAAGTGCTTTTTGCCTTTCATAAATAGCTGTAATTACAGGGTGAGCGGCACCAGGCATCTCTGTACACTTATCCTCCCTCCCCCCCACTTTAATTTTGCCGCTTTTTTGTGATGTTTGATGAAACCCTGGAAAGAACTGCCATTGAATTAAGTCAAATTTACAGCAACTTACTGTTTTCTGAACATCATCTGTTCCGAAACCAGAAACCAGCTAACAGATGTTTAAAAACTCTTTGATCAGAAGAACTGAAGGTTTCCTTAAACATGAAGCATTATGGAAGTTGAAGGCAGGCATATTTTAATGCATACAGTACACACCTGCTGAGATAACATCTGTTTTGATTGACTCATGATCCACTCCGTTCACCAACTTACTGTCTACACGTCGGCCTTGATTTGCTCTTTTCATTCCTCTGTATGTCCACCAACTTTTCCCATATATTGATGTTGACTAGCCATGGTTGAGAGCACGCTTCACCACATTTACTCCTTGGTATTTCAGTAATATGCAGTGTGAAAAGCATGTGTAAACAGGGTCCAGTGTGTCTTGGAGAGTGTTTAGGGATGCATATTGCCACATTGCATTTGTGGTCCAGACAACACCTACTCATGCCACACACCGTCACTGCACCCAAGCTTTTACATTCACCTCAGATTAATGGAGAAAAGGGAATCCATCAGTATTTCTCTAAATGAGCATGCTTTCCATTGTGAAAAGTGGTAAAAAATGTACAGCCTGAATGCACTGCAAGTCGCTTTGGATAAAAATGCATAAATGTAAATATAAATGAAAAAGAAATGTGCATAACTTTAATGAGTTAAAATCTGTTCATACATACACATTGTGGGTTTAGAAAAGAATCACCCCCACTTTAAAATAATCAAATTTTGTGGGACATTCCATTTTCTAAAACCTCTGTGTGCTCAGTTTTGCTGTCTGCTTTGGCTCATTGTCATGTTGGAAGGTAAACCTTCTTCCCATTGACAACTTTCTGGCAGAGGGCAACAGATTTTCCTTCCGAATTTATTGGTATGTTTCCCCGTACATTTTTCTATCCATTTCCTTCTATGCCGAGAAGTGCTCCAGTCCCTGCTGCAGAGAAACACATCCCAATACAGGATATCACCACCTCCGTTGAGGAATGCTGTTATTTGGATGGAGAGCTGTATTGGATTTCCACCAGACATGTCATTTGGTGTTGAGGTCAAATAATAAAATTTTAGTCTCATCTGCCTCCAAATCTTGTCGTGATTGCATGTGGTATTTCCAGAGGAGCAGCTTTTTTCTTGCAACCCTCCATTACAAGCCATATTAGTGGAAAATTTTTGAAACTGTTGTCACATGCACACGATCAGTACCGCAGAGTTTGCAGTTTGCATAGAGCACCAACTCCCAGGGGGGCACCATCCCAGCTGCTCTAAAAAAGCAACCTTTGATTCTATATTAATATTAACATATGGATATACATAAATACAAAAATAAAATGGAACATACAGTATATACATAATTATAAAAATGAACACAGTAGTCATGTGACACACTATTCCCGCATCCGCACTCGCCCCTGTTCTCACCTCATGTTTGTTGCTGATTGCTAATTATCATAACTGATGGACAACTATGCCCTGAAAAAAAAAAAAAAAAAAAATCATAATCTATTACACTAACTCCATCCATTTGTCGACCTGAGTTTGAATCCACCTTTTGCCAAACTTTTTTTCTACCTTTTCAAATCTCATATTGCATTGAAAATTCATTTATTTTCAGTAAAAATGAAGGAAATAATCTAAAAGTTGAAAATAAAATATCGGGTAGGTTTAGGGTAGGTGTTGGGAGCACTTCATTGTCCCAATATATATATATATATATATATATATATATATATATATATATATATATATTATTTTGAATTAAAATCATAATTTACACTCAATACGCTATTATTGCATAATGTTTTATAATTTAATACAATACTGAGATGCAGATAATTGCCACTATTTGCAATAAGTCGTAACAATAGTGTATTATTAGTATTTATTTAGTGTAAATAGCAGCTGATTTTTTATTTAATTTATTATTGTTTATTTTGAAAATATTTAATCTTTTAAAATGTTTATTTAATGTGTGTTATTTTAGTTAGTATTTTTTTTTTTTACTACTGAAGAGCTACAAGTTTATACAGTTTATATATTTATTTACTTTTATGCTTTATTTAAGTTCTGTTTTAACCCCTATAGTAGTTTTTTTATTATTATTGTTTTTATTTAACTTTTTGCATTTCGATAATATTTGGCCGAGGGGGCACACCAATACATTTCTGTTAGGGCACCCATTTAGCCCGCAGTGGCCCTGCACACAATGATCACTCTTTGCCATAAATTCCTGCGGCTGCTTCAGAGCTACTGTCGGCCTCTTGGTCGCCTCTCTGACCAGTTTCCTCTGGCTCTTTCATCCAATTTGGAGAGATGTCCTGACCCAGACCTGCTGAAGCCTTACTCGGATTAATATAGTTAACTAAAACAAAGTTAAAGCTAAAACCAATGTATATAAATTAAATATCAACAAAAACTATACTAGTATGTCAGTGGTATGCAATGTAGTGTCCAAAAACATTACATTAAGTTCATGATTAAGTTAATTTTATTTATTAATTATTACCCCAGTCTTCAGTGTCACATGATACTACAGAAATCATTCTAATGTACTGATTTGCTGCTCAAGAAACATTTATTATTCCCAAAGTTGAAAACCTTGCGCATCTTCATATTTTTGTATGATTTTGTATGATCATTGTTCTTTGATAAATGGGAAGTTTAAAAGAACAGCATTCATTTCAAATATAAATCTTTTATCAATCTCTTTACTAACAATTAATACATTCAGGCAGCATTAAAGATGTAAAAAAATGACTTTGAATAATCCTGATGGACGTGTGTGTGGATGATTCATCTTTAAATCAGCCTTCAAAGCATCAGAATGCAGAATGCATCAGTCTTGATTATGTCACAGTTTAAAGCCCTATGTGCAATCATTTATGAACATATTTTTTAGCCAGTGCAATACATGTTGACAGGACAGTGCACAGTTGGCAGCAATGCCCTTCAGTGGTGATAACATATCCCATCATGCCCTGTTAAGTACCAATTACAATTATTTACAAGCAGACACACAGCATTTGCATTGCTATATTGCTGCTGAAGACATCTCAAGTCAGAGCTGATAACATCTGATATTAAATATATCTACATGACTGTGATCCTCCATTCCAGCAGAGCATGTTAAGTCTCTCAGTTAATAACCACCAATAAAAAAAAAAAAATCTTGCTACTGATACGAGGAGGGCACAGAGGTGGAGAAGGTCAGTTCTCCATAAACAATCATTCGCTACAGCGTCTTTACATTTCATAAGCTGTCCTCCCCCTCGCTCCGAGCCGATCTGCCACTGTTTCCTCTATCAGGGGGTGGCTGTGCTCTAATAGCCTGTCAACACGAATCTTATGACCACTGAAGGATGGCAAGGAGTGGGCAGCCAAAATGCCACCTTGAAGGGTTTCTATTAGCGTCCACCCCCCGACAGCCCTGTGAAGGCATGTTCATGCAAATGCAGTCGTCTTCAGCTGACAAGCCGCTACTGTCCTGAGCTCTACTTCCTTTTTGTCTGATTCTTATTTTAATGTTTTTGCTCTGTCTTTATGTGGATGTGGATACATATATAATTTACTTGTTTATGTTAAAATGTCAAATAAGGCCTCTACTTTCCCTATATATTTTTATTAAAAAATAAAATAAAATAAAAAAGTTTTATAATCATTTAAAATTCTATTTTGCAACTTTTTTATTTCTTATATCTTTATTTTAATATTTTAATAATTTTTACAAGAAAAATGTATGTTGTTCACAGTATGATACAAGGTTAAAATGATAATGGTTAGTAAACACACACACACGCACACGCACACACACACACACACACACACACACACACACACACACACACTTTTGTGAAAAGTGGGTTCATCCCATAGGCGTAATGGTTTTTATACTGTACAAACTGTATATTCTATGGCCCTACACCAACCCTACACCTAACCCCTCACAGGAAACTTTCTCATTTTTACTTTCTCAAAAAAAAAAAAAAAAAAAAAAAAAAATCTCATTATGATATGATTTATAAGCGTTTTGAAAAATGGGGACATGGGTTATGTCCTCATAAGTCACCCTCTTCTTGCAATACCTTTGTCATACCCATGTCATTATACAGAGTTGTGTCCTGATATGTCACAAAACATGCCCCCCTCCCACACACACACACATAATTTAAATTTCATATATATATATTATTATTATTATTTTTTTTTTTTTTTAAGAGTTTATTCAACAGGGATGCTTTAAATTTATCAAAAGCTACAATAAAATAATTCTCTAACTCTCTAATTATCAAAGAATCCTGAAAAAGTATCACTGTTTCCACAAAAATATAAAGCAGCATAACTATTTTGATAATAAATGTTTCTTGAACAGCAAATTATGATATTAGAATGATTTCTGAAGGATCATGTGACACTGAAACAACTGGAGTAAAGATGCTGAAAATACAGCTTTTCATCACAGGAAAAAAAAATATCTTTAAATATATTATCAGTTAGAATATAAATAAAATGTATATATATATATATATATATATATATATATATATATATATATATATATCTTTTTGAAACTGTTATGGTGAATATTACAGTGATGACATTGCTTGAATAAGTGTGCTTACTTTTTACTGTACACTACCAGCTAGTATTTGAATGTTTTTAAATTAAAAAATGTGTCTTTTATGCCTAAAAAAAAAAAAAAAAACTTAGAAATATAATTGTTAATAGCAAAATTGTGAGAGATATGGGCATAGTTCTAACACATATTTCGGCACCACTGTCAAATTAATGTCACAAATGAAAGGTTTGAAACTTAGGTTACATTTACTAATTTACAGATGCATTTCAGCAGGTCACACAGACTCATTCGTTATCTGTCCTTTTTTTGACACATCTTTTCCAGTATAAAGGTGGCCCTGCTCATTACATGCCGAAAGTTATTCTTTTTCAAGTAATCTGCTAGTCTGTATTTAATCTATTTATATTCTATTTTGGCAACCCAATTTTTTGTAATGTGCTACTATCTCAAAGTCAGTTGCAAATTCAGAGTGAACCATGCATTTAGATGTCACACGCCTGTAATCGGCTGTTGGTTCTCTTAGCTGCATGAAAAACAACACTTTTATTCAACTGCTTTTCAGTTCTTATATTCTGTTGAGTAAAGCCTGTCACTCAAACCTGGTCAGCATTAACAAAACTTATTGAAGATTTCAAGCATTTTATCATCCAGTCATCATCAATATCAAGTAGTAATAAATTAATCTCTCAATATATACCGCAAAATCACATCTACTGTCCTGCAACAGATCAATACACCCTCATTTTGAGATCCACTTGAGTGTTGAGAAAGCCCCAAGATCAGATCTTTATTCAAGAATTTAAATGTTTTAAAATACATGAAACATAGTTTGTCTAGAAGCTTCATTTTTAAAGATGATGTGGTCAAAAGTGCCTTAAACTTAAGAGTGAACCAAGATCTGCCTGTTTTTCACTCACTTCCTGGTTCTTTATCCTTTTGCATTCATATTACCCTAATGCATAATTTTTTTTAGGTCACATCATGGATCTCGCTGAACTATCAGATGAACTTCCAGAATGCTGTAAGTGAGTGTCATTAATTGGAAATTACATTCAGTCTAAGCACAAAAGTAGCACTTTGCCAGCTGCTAATTGCTTGCTGACATGCTCTGCTATTCACTGAAGGACTTTCCATGGGGGAAGACAGAAAGGACAGATCATTTCAGGGACGGTAGAGTGAAACAACAGACAGCGCTGAGGAAAAATTGGCTTCTGTGGTAAAGGTCCTAGTTCACTGGAATTAGTGCTGAGCTCTGTAGTGAAGTTAAAGAAAGGTTTGTGCCCTAAAAACTACATATTAACTGTCAGTTGAGTTTCACATGCTGTTGTCATATAATGAGCTCTGCTGGATTGGAAATTAAAAGATCAGAAAGGAACAGATATCATGCACTAAATGTGAATAAAATAGACTTTGGTGACTAAATAATAAAAAATAAAAAAATAAAAATAAAGAAATGAATACTTTTGCTCAGAAAGGATGCATTAAACTGATAAAAATATCTGTCTGTCTGTCTGTCTGTCTCTCTCTCTCTCTCTCTCTCTCTCTCTCTATCTATCTATCTATCTATCTATCTATCTATCTATCTATCTATCTATCATCTTCACACAAATATAAAAAAATATAAAATGCATTATAAATAAACAATCTATAATTGATACATTATATGCATTATATATGATTTGGCACCTTTTCACCTCCTTGTGACGTCATTCTGAAGTCTCCAGCCCACTCAAGATGATCTGTGTTGATGAGGGGAGGAGAGAGCTGAGAAAACTCTGCACAAAAGCCCAGGGCCTTGATGGAGGCCACAGGAAGCCCCCGAGAGATGTGCCAGCTGCTCTGTGGGGCTCCTCATTACTAGTTTTCTGTCTCTCTAAGGATGATGAAGGTGTCTTACGTCTTGAAGACTCCCTGCATGGCCCCGGTGTCGGTCCCTGGAGACTCTAGAGGCCATTTGCTCTCTAGCTGCCGATCACGAAGCAGCAGACAAACTAGCTCCACAGTTAGAGTTGTGATCTTTGACTCCTCCACTGCCTTCAACACTATCCTGCTGATCCAACTGGGAAACAAGCTAAGTGTCTCCTGGTTCATGACCTTCTTTACTGACAGCAGGAAGATTGGGAGGCTACGAGACGTCATTGTAACACTTCACACAATATATCTTGCTACACTTGCAAAAGTTGAGTCCAAACATTTGTTTGTGAGATGTATTTATTTTATATATTTTATATTACATTATCTAAAAAATATATATTATTATTTTTAAATATTTCAAATTAGGTTTAGATGATTTAGAAAATTCTACCAGCTGTGACTGTTAGCAGTGGTATTTATTTATGTTAATTTTTTTACAGTATTTAACAGTTGAAATTTACAGTAGATCAGAGCTAACCGATGAGGATTTTCTGCTAGCGCAGTCCATTTATAAAAGGTATGACAGCGAGAGGGTCCAACACAATCTCAGGTGATTCCAGGCCTCTGCACGTCTGATCGGGAAAATCAAAGCCATCAGACTCATTGTGAGAGTAAAGAACAGTGTAAAAATCTTTTCATAATGACCAATTCCTTTCTGTAATATTGGAGCTTCTTTAAACCCTCATTTATTCTGCCATAGTGTTCAAAGAAGCACAGCTACACATTTACCTTCCCTGCTGCCATTAGAAAATAAAACTTTGTCTCCTGCTCTTCCTGCTGTGCCCAACCACAGATTATTCTTCAATGTTACATCAGTAAGGAGCAATGGGTTTTCTTACTTTTACAGATACCACTAATGCATTCAAGCTTAGTCTGGCACTGTCTGGCTTGATTGCACTATATGTGTTTATAACACAGTTTTCAGAGATATCTTTGTTGTCTGTCTGTGGTCAAATATAGTTACATTTCACATTTCACTATATATATATATATATATATATATATATATATATATATATATATATATATATATATATATATATATATATATATATATATATAGTGAGTGACTAATTAAATTCACATTAAGGGTGAAAATTAGTTTTATTGAAAATTACCATGTAAATAAAATCACCACAGGCTTTCCACACTTCAGATCTGTGATTTGCACATCAGTCGAAGTGGCCTTTGTGAGAAAAGGTCACCCCTGGCAGAATATCAGTCTAAAAGGGTCCTCCTGCACCTTCCAGGACCTCTAGACATCTAAAGCATGTCTTTGGGCAAGAGCAATCTCACTGAAGTAATTGATTTTCGGACAGTTTGATTGCATCTGTTTACCTGGTGTATTTTAGACAGGCAGCAGAAAATAACTGTTGTTAAATGGCATCATCTGACCACCGGGCACCTCTCCTCTTTCTTTATTTCCACCTAGTACTCAAGTCTCCCCCCATCATAAAAGTTTTGCTCTCTTTTCTCTCCTCAACGCTGCTTTCTTTCTAGTTTCCCCTCTCATTATCTCACAGGGTACGAAGGAAATGGCAACTGATTTCGGAACAATTTTAGGATCTCATGAACGCCCACGCTCACTCTTCCTCGTTAACATGCACAGTATCATCAAATTCCAAAACAGGACCGCTTTCTTTTCACACACAGGCACATGAAGGAAGTTCACACAAAGCTTGGTGAGGCTTGACAGGATGTGACAAAAGCGAGCGAGCGACTCAGGCTTCAGCTCTGATCAGAGATCAAGTCTCCTCCGCAGCTTCAGGGCGCTCTGGGACTGGGAAACTTCACAGTGTGCCACCTCCAGAGGAGCTTCTGGAGCTTGTGTGACAAAACACTGAACCCAGAAGTGACAGATGGAGAGGGCTAACAGAGGCAGTGACGAACAGGTGTCGAGTGCACCACATTGTGCTGTCCGCTCTGCCCTTCGTAGCATGTTGTCAGGACCTTACAGTGTCTATCCATGTGAGACCATCGTTTCCACTAAACTCTCTTATAAACAAACAGAGGATTCAGCAATGCCACAGAAGAACCGTTTTGGGTTCCCCAAAGAACATTTCAGTGGTCAGTAATTAAATGAACCATTTTTTGTTCTAGTGTAAAGAACATTTTAATAATCTAAAGAGCCTTTTCCAACTAGAAAGAACCTTTCATAGAATAGAAGGGATCCATGGATGTTAATGGTTCATCATAGAGCCAGTAATAGATAATAATACTTGTATTAATTAAATCCTGAATAAAAATGAACAATGACAAATCCAGCAACTAGTTCTTCCTCTGAAATGCTTATTTTGGCAACCTTGTATCTAACATTTTGTTTCCAGACAGACAGGTAAAAATGTTCACCCTGTCTTGTAGAAGTTAGTATGCAAGTCCATTTCCATTGTACAGAAACAAAATGATCCTTTGGTAAATCATATTTATTAGACGAAGAGTCAGAAACATGAAATAAGTCATAATTCTGAGATATAAAGTCTTTCTTTTTTTTTTTTTTTTTGCCACAATTGGCCATTTTTAGACTTTTTTATAACTTTGACTATCTTAATTTAAACTTTTAAACTCAAAATTATGACTTGATATCTCATAATTTTTACTTGTAAATTTGATATACATATGTATTTATCAAAGCATGATCAGAGCAGATGATCCTATACAGAGCAGGACATTACGATAAGAAGAAATCATTGTTGTATCCATCTTTGAATTCTTGTCCCATTGTAGCAACACATGGACACCCATTTTCATTTTACCAAACAAGATAAAGCTCATTTTGTCCTTTGTCTTACACTGAAGTCTTATGGCCAGTAGTCAAAAGTCGCCTGCTCAGAGTCAGGTTCCTAAAAACTCCTGATGAAATCAGACTTTTAATTATGCATTCCATGAAATTCTGTGACATCTGATGATAGAATAGAGGAATCTGCCAGTTTTAGCTTTTCATTTAAATTGACCATTTTAATGGGTCTGTGCAATTTTAATCTAAGAGATTTAATTAAGATCTGAAAGATTGTTGACTGTGAGTTCAACAAGGTTTGATGTGATATATCTCTACAAGGAGATCGTTAATGTGAAATATAATGCAGAGTCTAAATCAATCTATCTTCATCATCTACATTTTTATTTATTTTTTAAATAGCTAACGGCAACAATTACAGCTGAGATTTCCTAAATGTGTGCTCATGTTTTCAAACTGGATTTTGTCCCATTCTTCTTGGCAAAATTGCTCTTGCTTCATCAATTTGGATGGACACCATTTGTGAACTAAAATTTTTAAGTAATTACAGTATACAGATGTTCGACTGAATGCTCCACTCCAGAATATAAACCCATTAGCGAATTGTGCTTGTGTACTGAACATCCTCATCCCATGATGCATTGAAAATTACTTTAGATGAAGAATGATAATACTGTTCAAAAGGAACAGTACAAAAAAAAAATGTATATATATATATACAAAAAACAAATAATAATACCAACCTCAAGCTTTTGAGCGTTAGGTTATATATGCTTTGAATGTATAAAGAGACCGAGTCCATATCATTTTGCAATGCTTTATGGAAATGGACATTCAGTGTTGAGCTCTTTTAGTGTGATTCTTGTTTCCTGTATTAGATGTGTGTTCATAAATGGTTTAAAGTCACTTGATAAGTTCCCACAAGGGATGTAAAACGTGCACAATCTGTTCGATCATTTGGAGTTATCTAATATAGAAAAAATACCAAACACATCTCTGTGGCCCCGTCTCTAAAGTCCAAGAGACACAGCTGTAGTATTTACAAGCGCCAATATAACACACCACAAATTACAAGTTTATCATGTTATGACAAACAACAGAAATTTACAGTGTGCGTTTCACAGGCAGCTATAAAACACACCAGGATAAAAGTTATCAGGTGTGCACTGTGGACTCCAGTAGAACGCATTGTCCACATCTTTGTGTATAGTGTAATGACACTATACAGTTGAAAATGCATGATATTATGCATGAATGCTGTGTATGTTGTAAACTCTATTTCACAAAATTGTAGCAATGGTAAACTTGACCTCTCTACACTGTCAGCTGAAGATGCTTCAGTGGCCAGAAGCCAAAAGCATCTAAAATCACAGATGCTCAGAGAGAGATCGGGATAACACAAAAATCCTTCAAATGTTTCAGAAGAACTTGATGTGGAAACAGATATTCCCAATGGATATCATCAAGTCCCACCCAACACTGTCCTTTTACTCTGAAATATGTCACATTATTAAAGTAAAATTGGTTATGCATGAAGTGCTCTTGAATTGTAATGGTTCTGCTTTCTTTAGTAGTAGCTCAGCACATGATGGCACTACAGAGAGCCAGCGGCATGTCACCAGTTTGATATTTACAGACAATCATTCTCTAGTCCCTCTCATCTCACTGAAGACCGTGTATTTCATCACATGAATAAAATGAAGGTTCCCTGCAGCTTTAACCTCCTAAGAAAAGCCAAAACCCCTCCACACAGAACTACTAAGCATTGAATTATTCTCAATTAAAATGTTGAATGGCTGAGAGCAATGTTTTCATTGTTATTCTCTGAGACCTCATGTGCATGACACAGACACTCGGAGAGGAAGATGTGATGGACATCTCAATACTCAATGAGCTCATCTTTGCAGAACGTAACAGCCATACTCCAATAGAGCCGCATGACACATTCAAAACCACAAAATGACCAGTTGATCGTGTCAAATTAAGCACTGTCCAATTGAAAGTCATAATAACGGATTAATTAATGCATTGTTGTTAATCCTTGTTATAATTGACCCCGTAGTTGAAGCCAAGGTTGCCAGAAATGCGGGTTTCCCTTAACCAAACATTATTTGTAATGCACCTCTCGTCTAATAATAGCAAAAGGTTACTTAAGAAGATGTCTCATTTAATCACCCAATCAGCGTTTCAACAGAAAGAAAGACTGCAAATAAAACGACTTGCGAATGATATTCACTTAACATTGCATTTACCTCAGGAAACTTATCCAGTGTTCACAGTTGATTTGTTTTTCTATAAAAACACTAGAGGGAATTGTTAATTTTAACCTCTAATAGTATGTACTAAATGGGAGGGTTCCCTAGTTTACAGCATTGGTTGGGAGAGATGTTATTATATTTTTGTTAAGAAAGCGAAACTATCGGTATTGGAATCGGAATTGGCGGATATCATTCTGAATAATCAGCTATCCTTATCGGCTGAGAAATGTAGTATTGTGCATCTCTATACTAATCTCTACTAAAACATAGTACTTTTGTCTGTTTTCTATAAAATCCTGTTTCCACTACTGAATAAATAGTAAGAAAGTTAATTGCAACTATTTATCTCACTTCTTTCTCCTCAGTTATTATCTCTCAATTTGGACTTGTTTCTCACAGTTCAGATTATGAATGTTGAGATTCACAACTTTCAGAAAGAAACTCAGAATTCAGATACAAACTAGCAATTATGAAAATAAAAAGTCAGAATGCATAATTTATAAATTTACATTACCTTAAAAAATGTTTGGAGTTTATTTATTTTTTATGTTTATGAGGCTGTATTTATTTTACAAATCTAAATCTTATTATCAGCCATTCTTTTTTTTTTTCTTTTTTTTTTTTTTTTGTGGAACCGATACTTTTTTTTATCAGAATTCAGAATAGAAAGTTCAAAAGAATTGCATTACTTTGCATTTCTTTTAAGGTGAAACTTTTTAACAGAATGGAGTAAATACACACACACACACACACACATATACATATATACAGTAAGTGAGACAAGAGTGACCTGTACTATTTGAGAATCCCTCCACCTGTATCACTTTACTTCCTGTGTGTAACCATTCACAGTTCATTGATTTGGACGGTGGAAGGGAAAGTGATGGGTGCCGGTGGGGAGGACTCATGTGTTGTATTTGTCAAGCAGCAGCTCAATGAAAAATTGTGGGCTGCGTGTGATTCCATTCAGAGCTAGTTAGCATGCTCAGTGCTTTATATCTGCGGCTGACAGGGTCTTACAGCAAGAGGTGCTCAAACACTCACTGACATGTCAAGAGAAACAAAGAACATGCTAATGAGCTGCTGTTAGTGTGTTGATGCGTGTGCAGGTGGGAGCACATGCATCTCTCACACGCAGAATCACTTAGCTGAAAGAAGTTCAGACTGGAATCAAACATTTGGGTAAAAAGGATATTAAGAATAAGAATATTAAGAATACCTGCATATCTCTCTCTCTCTCTCTCTCTCTCTATATATATATACATATATATTGCTTTAGCAAATGTAAAATGTAGAGTGTCAGATGAATGTTAGTCCATTACAGAGGTTACAATTAATTCTCTGTAAATCCTTTTTTTTCCTCATCTGCTTTTTTTTCTATATTAATTTGTCCTTAGAAGCTAGAAGATCTCATGCGTTTCATGTCTAACATAAAGTAAAGAGGAGCACAGACAGGGCTAATGAGGTCTCGAGTGGATTTGTCTGGGTCGAACTTTCACTGCTACACCAATGACACTTTAGTTAATCCAATTCCTCTTAGATCATGATCAAGTCCTCTCCACCTAGACCTTCTGTTTTTGAGGAGGTTACAGCCTTGAATCAGTGCATTTTACAATTTAATTTATATTCTTTCAGGCAATTTTCATGTATTTCATGCAAAGTTTCCAATTTCTTGAGCTCTATACTGTACAAATTAAACTACAGGAATAACATGACTTGTGATTGTTTTTGAAGTGCATGAACAGCAATCTAAAGGTTCTTCTGGTGCGGTTCTATATCTGTTTTGCTTTTTAATATTCTCACTGTCCTATAGAGTTAATCAAACTTTGCTTAATATTGAACGCTGACAGACTGAGTTGGCAAGTTTTCTTTTGTTACAGTCAGCGCATTTCAATAAGCCTCCTCCACAGAGTTTGGATGAGATAAAGTTTATTAATAATTTACAGCCTGTTCTCATGGCCTGAGCTATGCCAGATCATTTACCCTCAAGCATGCGCCTCAGTCTGCTGTCTGCTTTCTGTCAAACGCAGCTTTTATGTCACTATTTCCAAGGTCAAAATAGTGGTAGCATTAGATACACAGTGAGAGGTCACATCACAACACTCGGCCACTAAAACAGAGGTATCCATATTGGCATCAGAGATACAAGCCATTACTCATAACGCATGGTAAAAATAAAATAAAAATATGCTAATAAAAATGTTTAAAATATAATATTTTGATGTAGTTTCTAATTTCATTTGGTGAACATTTATTTATGATTACAAAATTGTGTTAGGTATGAGTAATCATGTTTAATTACAGAAAAAAAATATTCTACATTAATGCATATATTGTACATTATACTATATATATATAATGTACAATATATTAATTAATGTAGAATAATAAATGTAATATGGAAAATATGCAATAATAATAAATGAAAATATTGAATAATAAAACATAGAATATAATAAATGTAGAATAATAAATATGTTATAAATAAATAAATAAAATCTAAAAAATTTTTTGACAAATCTCAGAATGTGGAATATGTCAATGATCCTTAACTGTCTCCAGTCAAAAAACAAAACAAAAACAAAAAAAGACAGAAAGAAAAAAAGATTAAAAAAAAAAAAAATAATAATAATAATAATAATAATAATAATAATAATAATAATAATAATAACATGTTGTTGCTTGTAGTGGAAATCATGCCATTCTAAATTTGTGTAAATAATTGAATCAGTTTTGCAAAATAAGTATTGTTAAGTATAAGTTTAAAATTATTATTTGTTTACATTTAATGATTGAAGTTCTGTGATAAGGGTAAAACATTACATCTACACATTGAAGTCATAGCAAAAGTAGCAAAAGTTAGTGATGAATACACAGTGAAAAAGTTTTCAAGACAGTTTTAATGTGACTGCCATATATTTTCATATTAATTTGATTTTACTAAAGCCACAACTTTTTATATAAGTGTTCAACCTAAGTGAAAGTCCTTTCATAAGAGTACTGTTGGAGAAACTCAGAGCAGATGATGTGCAGCTAGTCAGGGTTCCTCAGCGGTACGTCAGTGTTCCCTTTAAAGTGAGGAATGCGTTCTTCAGCCGGCTGTGAGATCTGTGGCTCATAGTGGGAGTCTGAAGTATAGGTTTTGTGTGAAAGGGCGGTACTCTGACAGGAATACAATGAAAAACTACCCCTTCTACACACGGTTCTGCCAAACTGTCAGCGAGATGGCTTCATCTGCCATTCCTCACAGCTGCAGGATACAATGAGCCCACCAGCAGATCTGAGCCCAGAATACACCGAAACACGGACTTCTGAAAGTCACCAGCCTTACCAGACGTTAAATAAATGTCAATTACAGTGCTTTTGTGGATTTACACCTGTGCTGTACTGTCAATTTCTTTGTTAAAGAGAGTACACATATTTTGCATTGCTTCGGAGTGTTGACTTTGCAAACTCCCATATAAATCTTACCAATAAAATAAACCTTAACTGAATTAAAATATCTCTCTAATCTCTCTCTCTCTCTCTCTCTCACACACACACACACACACACACACACTCTATATATATCTTAACACTTTTAAAATAAAATATAAAAATAAAGTTATACTGAAAATGAACACACACACACGTTTGTTTTTGTGAAAAGTGGGGACATCCCATAGGCGTAATGGTTTTTATACTGTAGAAACTGTATATTCTATGGCCCTTCACCAACCCTACCCCTAAACCTAACCCTCACAGGAAACTTTCTGCATTTTTACTTTCTCAAAAAAACTCATTCTGTATGATTTATAAGTGTTTTGAAAAATGGGGACATGGGATATGTCCTCATAAGTCACCCTCTCCTTGTAATACCTGTGTCATACCCATGTCATTATACAGAGTTGTGTCCCGATATGTCACAAAAACATGCCCCCCTCCCACACACACACACACACACACACACACACACACACACACACACATATATTATACTACATTGCAATAATAGATAATAAAATTACACTATTAGAATTGCTACTCTTATTATTGCTGGTGTATATAATATGCATGTGATTTGTGCTTTAAATGTACAGTATGGGATTTTTGGCCACCAGGGGTCATTCAATCAAAATAATAGCATAAGACGTACTTTGATGACGTCAGGAAAGAGCTCATGGGAGTTGTTGTTCATTGGAACACGCGCTCTGTCGCTCCCTGTCATTCCTCACTCATTCTAACTCAGTATTTTGACAATCACGTCTTTTCGAACGGAGAGATATATGAATTATGAGACCCCTATCAAATCAATATGCCATCTAGCTAGTAGTAATATATGTTAAAAAAACACGGTCGCCTTTCGTTAATAATTATAATTACGTTATACTATGATATCGAACAAGATAGTGAACTGCATTTGAAGCTACTTTATTCAGCTAGACATAGAACAAATGAAGATTTACATTATACTATACATGAGAGCTAGTCCATCTGCATTTTACACAAGACATCATCGTTTCACAAAATAGATACAGTTAGCTGAATGGATGCATACCTGTTTATCAGAATGCAAGCGAGTTCGGCATCTCTCTGTAGTTTCAGCTTGTCACGAAGCTCTCTCTATCTTGGAAATGCAACTCCAATATTTACCCTTGTCTTGTTTCTTATCTTGTCCCAAAACCTTCTCGGGTCATTTATTTCACCCGTACGTTTGCGCTTCAGAAGAACGTGCAGGCAAAGCATAATCATGATCCATAACTAAGTTATTGATTGAGGTATAAATACGAATATAAACAATATAAATATAAAATATAATAGTCTCGATCAAGGCTAGCTACTATTTTTTCTTCTTCGTCTCGTCTTTGCTTCTGTTCACCTTTGTATTTGGCAATAAATTTGGCTTAATTTGTAACTTCCGAAGGATAAACTAGAGGGGTCAAAGTTTATAGGATGCCATAGATGGGCGACAAAACGGAAATAAAGAAACGTGCCGTGTCTTCTAATTAAACCATAATTTTCTCCAGATTTGAAAGTTCGTGGAAACTGTCGGGATAATGTAAGTACACAAATAAAAAATATATATAACATGGATATAGTGATTTCTGCTATTTTTAAAGCAGAAAAAATACATATTGTGCCTTTAATACATTTCAAAACGCATGAATTCAAGAATGCAAAATTAGGAGTATTTCCATTCATGTACAGAACTTGCATTAAGTCGTGTAGCGTTTAAACCAACGAATGAAATCAGAAAATACTCCCATCAAAGTCTTGGAGCTAAAAACAAAGCAATGCCAACTTTAACATTAGTTAGAAACCACATGGGTCTTTGTGTTTATCGTGCTGGACCAGAAACACGTTTAAAGTGCCAATGGTAATTTTGCAGACTGTCTTTGTCTCTCCTGACTTAAGCAGAAGGGGTTTGTTATCTGATTTTGATATCTTTCAGCTCAACCCAAATAAAGAAATCTCTTGAGCCGCTCTCGCCTGTACTCGAACACAATTCTGCCAACTTGCATTTTCTCCAGCATGCACAGACACTACATCTGGGCCGGTTCTGCATTGCTGTCCCAGTTCTTCACATCAGAAGGAAAATACCCAGTCCACACGCTCAGTGGGATCAGCCTCTTTGCCCTTACATTTTCAATGTTTGTGAGAAAGTTTCATGAAGAGAAAGCTCTATAGCTTGTCAGCGGCGCTCTCGAGTGAGTTGCTAAGTACCTCTGTAAAGAAGTCTTCTCCAAAGCTTCTGTGTTTGGTTGGATTCTTTATCAGGCCTGAATCCACTCTAGTGGATCTGGTGGGTGTCACATCTAAAAATGTATTTCTTGGCATCTTCTTGCACATGCATGGCTAAAAAAAAAAAAAAAAAAAAAAAAAAAAAAAAAAAGATTCACTTTTGATTAAGCTACGCAAAATACTGAAACAAAGTCAAATTAGATACACAGAAGCCTACAGACATTTGAGTTTATCTTAGTGTTTCTCAAATAAAATAAGCAGTAAAAAACAGACACTACAGAATAAAAGTTTGGGCTCTGTTTGATTTTATAAGGTTTTTGAAAGTAGGCTCCATTTATTTGATCAAAATTACTTTGAAAAAAGTTAATATAAAAAGCAAAATCTGTTATAATAAATAATTGAATAACAGTAATAATGGGTAATAATGGAACAACAGTTTTAAAACGATTTTTCACTATTATTTTCAACAGGCTCAGCATTCATGGGTTTACATAAAATATGTTTTGTTATAAGACAAAAAAAAAAAAAACGCGTTGTGCATCAAAATCACTACTTTCCTGCTAAATATATACTTAGTTTAAAGGCAATTATCAGTTGTTTAATTTTCAAAAAATAAAAATAAACAATAATAATAATAATAATACATAAATAATAATAATAATAATAATAATAATAATAATATAATATATAATATATAATTATATATAATAATAATAATAATAATAATAAAAATAACAGCATTTATAAAAAAAAAAAAAGAACAACTTTTGATCAATTGACGTTAACTTTTGATCAATTTATTTATTAATTTCTGAATAAAAGCATTAATTTATTTCATTAAAAGAAAAAAAAAAAAATCTTGCGGACCTCAAACTTTTTAACAATAGTGTACATTAAAAATGTTAGGGTGTTCATGTCTGTAAAAAATTGCGGTACAAATTATACAAACAATAGTAACAGTGATGCTTGACTTACTGTAGCAAGCACCACTTACAGACATGTGATTATTACTGAACACATACAGCATGTAAATGAATTTAATTTCACAAATGCTTTCCTATTTCAACCCCAAGAGCCCTGTTGAGCCATGTATTCTGAACCACCTGTTCTGGTGCTCTGCACAAGTGGGTGTAATTGCTTTTTGGATGAAGTAGCCGATGTGCTGCTTTGTCTCCAACTATTGTCATGGCAGTGACAGAAAGCCTTTTATCCTGTCTATGTTATCCCTGCTATCTGTAATATGGATGCCAGGTCGGTTGCCGGTTTTGAAGTCAGCGATGATCAGCGGCAACACAAATAATCAGCCCCCCCCCCCCCCCCCCCCCCTCCCCCTGCTGTATTAAGGAGATTGCATCTGAGCGAGCGACTGATTGTCCCCAGTTTATCTGATATTTGGGCAAATGGATTATTCAGACGCTTCAACAATTGTCTGTGGAAGCCCGTGGCGAGAAAACTCATTCGCCTGATCTTGAAAGATACAGGCCCAATGTGGCTGGACGGCTTTCTTTATACCAGATGGGAATTTAGAGAGAGGAAATTTCCTGCTTCTGAGGATGAAATAAATGTATGAGAGATTTTATAGATTTGCCATACATCCAGTTGTTTGTCATTGAGACAGAGGGGAGACCGCTGTA